>NC_142009.1:116451865-116729365 GCF_049901735.1 Notechis scutatus | reverse complement strand
CCTTCCCAGGTCGGTAAAATGAGGACCCAGATTGTTGGGAGCAATATGCTGACTGTAAACTGCTTAGCTAGGGCTGTAAAGCACAGTGAAGTACATGGGTGGGCTGCTACGGGTTCACCCGGATTCGGGAGAACCCATAGCTAACATTATGGTTAGTTTGGAGAATCACCAAATTCCACCCCTGGTGATGGCTCCGCTCACCCCTCCCCTCCCCTTCCAGGAGTCTCCATGTGGGGAGTCAAGTGCACAGCCTGCGTGGAGGAGGCTCGGGGAGGGCAAAAAATGGGCCTCCCGGAAGTTCCAGAAGGCCGGAAACAGGCCCTTTTCCGGCCTCCAGAGGGTTAGGGGGCCTGGGGGAGGCCATTTTCATCCTCGCAGAAGAAGGAAAACCTCATGAGGAAAACCTCCGGAGCCCAGGAGGGTGAAAACAGCCCCCCCCCCACACCATGGTGCAGGAGGCCAATTAGGCCACACCCACATGGCCACGCCCACCATGTAACCAGGCAGAGAACCCATTGCTGAAATTTTTGAAGCCGGCCCCTAGTGAAGTGCTATATAAGTCTAAGTGCTATTGCCATCTGTAATATAATTGGAATCAGATCTAGAGACACTGAAGGATGTAGACCTGACTTTGGGAATGCAGGAAGGAAGAAATTATTAGAGGGTAGGAGCCTTCAATGGGTCCTCATTTCTTACTCTCCGTCTTATCCCTATATCCCACAGTTTTTCCCTGCCATCCAATAAGGGATGAAGAGCAGTCAGCGCTTCCTCCAGATGGACACAATTCTTCCCTGGCCAGACTGGCTTTGCAAGGCAAACAAAGAAGACCCATGAAGGAAAAGATATTTGGCCACTTGTATTGGAGAAGAGCAACAAAGACATTCCTGGAATCAAACTGGGAGGGCAATGGCCAGATGCTATCGGGTGCCAGAGTAAGGCAAGAAATTGTAGGAGCTGGGAAGCCCATTGAAGGAAGAGTTCCTATCAATGGAAAGTACATGCACTATACAGCTCCAAAGGGTATTAGCTCCACAGAGGGAAAATGGAGAAAGAGAAAATGTAAACCTGCCTTGGAATTCATGAAAGCTTTTTTTCCCCTCTTCTGGTGTGGCACATTTTTGCACTGAATGACTAGCCAACAATGAAATGTGGTAAGAAGCTCTGGTGTGTGTTTAATCCATGAGCACGGCATGAAATCTTTTAGAGCATTTTAGCTTGTCTGCTTCAGTTAATGAATTTCAATCCCTCTGCCACTCTTCAGATGAAGAAGAAGAATTAATATATCAGAGGAACTGAACTCTACTGGTCTGAGAACAATTTTTTTTCTGTTAGCAGATTTATGCCCGTAGGTAACCTAGTTTTATCAAATTTATAAATATTACTGGAATCCATCCATAGAGAAATGCAAGAAAATACTTGTTTTGGAGTTTTGTCATAAATAGCAAAATGGCAACTTACATGAGAAATTGTAATTGTGAAGAAAGTGTTAGGCACAATAGGAGTAAGAGCTGAGTCATGCATTTTCAGCTTATGGAAATCCATGAAAACAACAAGATATATTGAATCCTCAGCATTCAAAACAACACTTATAATATTAAACCACTAGAGGCAAGCCCATAAAGACTAGTCCTTGAAGGTCAGAACAGCTCTGTAGCATTGCACACTAAAATTTACTGAATTACAACTGCTAGGTGGCCTTTTTAGCAGATTCAGTATATATGTCAAATGCAGGAAACTGCCAGCTATCATTCTTGAAACTGTCATAATATTAATTACACAGAGAGAAAAAAAAGATACAGTAATTACATGAGAGTTTCTGGGCTTCAGGGTCCTTAATTAAATACATAAATAAAAAAGGCTCTGACAAACCAGACTTACAGAAATAAACAATGTACCATTTTTACAAGTGTACAGACTTTTATTTATTTCAAATTATGACCACAATTGAGCCCAAAATGTATGTTGCTAAGTGGACCATTTGTTAAATGTGTTTTGCCCCATTTTGTCACTATTCTTGCCACAATTGTTAAGTTAATCATTGCCTTTGTTAAGTTAGTAACATGGTTGTTAAGTGAATCTGGATTTCCCCATTGACTTTGTGTCAACTAAAAAGATACCCCTTTGGTCTTTTTAGCTGCCAGAAAAAGGGAGTGGGGGTAATTCTTGAAATGCCTAGATCATCACCACGGCAGCCCAAAGTTGTTGGAGCATAAGAAGGTTATTGGAGAACATGATGGATGACTCTTGGAGACGGATGTGTCCTATTGGAGAAGTTACATCCAGGGGGTGGGGGAAAGACCAGGGTCAAGGGGGAAAGGTATGATGTGATTTAGTATCGGCTGCACCCAGCCACGCACCAACATGGCAATTTCTAATAAACCAATTTACTTTTTCTGAGATGCGGCTGGAGACTTTTGATTTGGATGAGGGTGGATTTGTTGGAGCTCTGACACTTTGCTTGTCAGAAATTGCCGAAGCTGATCACATGACCCCAGGACACTGCAACCATCATAAATATGGATCAGTTGCCAAGCACTTGAATTTTGATCATGTGACCATGTGGATGCTGCAATGGTCATGTATGAAAAACGGTTTATAAGTCACCTTTTTCAGTACCATTGTAAACATTGAACGGTCACTAAGTGAATTGTTGTAACTCATTAACTCAAGGACTACCTGTATAAACAATAACTGTATTTGGGAATTGCAGTTTAATCATTGCAAAAACAAACAAACAATAATTTCTACTCTGTCAGTGATTTTTAATTTTAAATCTCTAGGTAACTTAAATTTTAACAGCAGCTTTGAACACAATTGTGCTAATAAAAACCACACTTTTTAATATCAAAACATTAGATTAAAAATTACAGACACCGTGCGGATTAACATAATTACAATTTTAAAAGCGATGATGAAACGAATGACTGTAACAGTAAAAAAAAACAAAAAACAGCCATCCAGTCATTACCAATGAACCATGGATGGCTCAGTAATTCTCTCAAATGCCAAGTGGTTACCAGGCAGTAACAAGATGAAATCAGAAATCCTTTGGAAGCAGATTTTATACGACTGGGGCATCGCAATAACAATGACCTTGTTTGGCAAACCACAGATCCTGAGCATCTGAACTAATCAAGAAAGTTCATACTGTTCATCATGTTTCAACTTCATGTGCAAAGGATGACACAATCTTTTCTCAACTATGTGTTGCCAGATGACCAGATGGGGGTATTCTTTCTGGCCATTTTAAGAGCAGTGAAAGAGAAAGCAGTTTTGTCTTTTCCAAGTTTGTAATCTATCCTTTTCTTTCCTCTCCTGATTTCCATATATGTTATGAACAATAGGCCAGTGTTCCTTTGCACACTGTGAATAGATTTTTAGAAGCAAGATAGCTAAGTCCAGGGGGACTGTCTCTGGCTTGAATTAATTCTTTTGGGTGGTTCTACATTCTCTGAGAAATTAAGGAGCTAGTCTCGACTATTTTCATATATGTGATTTTACCTTATTCTTTCGAATTCTTCTCCATGAAAAATTTCCTCCCAACCCCCAACCCCCCCCCCCATCCAAACTAAATTGTGAAATAATTACAGAGGAAAGCCAGCATTGCATTCGGTGATTTTAGAGTCTACATACAGGATTCCCTCTGCATAAGAGAATGACTTTGCAGCTAAATGAGGCCCATTGGTACTTATATAAGATTATTGCCAGCTGCATTCCTTAATTTTAAAAAGGTACTCATACAGTTATGTGCAGGTGCTTGAATAATTCAGTTTAGTGTGCTGCTGAAATCTCTTCTAAAAATGCAAATTTCAGAAGGAGCACAGTGGTCCAAGTGGGATAAACTAAGCAATAGGTAAACCAATCACATATAACAGATAACAGATAATCAGAGTTGGAAGGGACCTTATAGGTCATCTAGTCCAACCCCCCCACCCAAGCGAGAGACCCTACACCATTTCTGACAAATGGCAGTCCAATCTCTTCTTGAAAGTCTCAAGTGATGGCGCTCCCACAACTTCCGAGGGCAAGCTGTTCCATTGGTTGATTGTTCTCACTGTCAGAAAGTTTCTCCTTATTTCCAGGTTAAAGCTCTCCTTGTTCAGTTTCCATCCATTATTCCTTGTCTGGCCTTAGAAATAGCTTGACCCCTTCCTCTCTGTGGCAGCCCCTCAGATATTGGAAGGCCGCTATCATGTCTCCCCTGGTCCTTCTCTTCACTAGACGAGCCAAGCCCAGTTCTTGTAAGCGTTCTTCGTATGTTTTAGTCTCCAGTCCCCTAATCATCCTGGTTGCTCTTCTCTGTACTTTTTCTAGAGTCTCAACCTCTTTTTTGTAATGTTGTGAACAAAACTGGATGCAGTACTCTAGGTGTGGTCTTACTAAGGCTTTATAGAGTGGTATTAGTACCTCACTTGATCATGTTATGTTGTTACTATTATTAAAACAATTGTTACTATCTATTAAAAAACATTCTTCATAAATGTTGACATACATTTTTAAAAGATCATGTACCCATTCTTCATCCATTTTAAATAAATAGTTCCCTGTGATCCTTCAGAGATATGTTATTGATTTTTCAAAGGTCAGTATACACATTAGGGTTGGTGAGTAGTCAAAATAGTTTCTTAATTTCTCAAAGAACGTAGAACCACCAAAATAATTAGAAGATCTCTTTTGATTTAGCTTTCTTGCTTTTAAAAACTTACGTGCAGAGGAACACTGGCCTATTGTTCATAATTATTACCTTTGCCTATCTGATAAATTTTGATCCATCTACAGACTGTTCGAAAGAGGTATGTGCTAGCTAGTTCTTCGAGCTTTTAAAATCTGAGAAATTATAATTGCAAAGTCAAATAAGGAAAGCTTATCAGAAAGTCTAAGGTATCAGTTTATGTAATGCATGTATTTACCATCTTTCTATGCAAAAATCCACCCCAAGGATATTTTCAGAAAAAAACTAGCAATATTAAAATATTCAAGCGTAGTATAAAACAGCAGCAAGATCATTATTTTTCAGCAAGTTTAAAAAAAAATATCCAAAGGCAAAATACCAGATGTTGAAATTTTGTTTGAAAGCCATTGGTCAGAGATATATTTCGTGCGGCATGAAGTTCCCAAATGACAAGATCCAGTCCTCTTGCTAGCAATCTAAGGGATCTTACTGATTAGCGGTCAGAACAGATCCTGTGTTGCTCCTTGTCTGGATGAGACTCTAATTAAAATTTAAATCAAATTAAAAGTTAAATGAACTTTTAATAAACAAAGTTTTAATAATGGGGTCACTGACTTGCAGGAATTGGGGCTATACTTCCTTTTTAGTTTCAGCACCTGAAATTTGAAGACATGTACCTAATAGAGCATGATGTCACTCAAGTACTGTAGGCCCAGCTGAAATTCACATGCAAACCTGCTGCATCTGTGATCAATGGTAAGACTTTGGGATGTCACTAATATCCATAGCTACCAGTGATGGGATTCAATTTTTTTTGCTACCAGTTCTGTGGGCGTGGCTTGGTGGGCGTGGCAAGGGAAGGATAATGTAAAATCTCCAGTCAGAGGTGGTATTTGCCAGTTCTCTGAATTACTCAAAATTTCCGCTACTAGTTCTCCAGAACTGCTGAATACCACCTCTGATAGCTACACCAAAACCCACCAGCTGCAATTTAAAGAACTCTTCCGGAGATTTTTTTTTCCTGGGTTGTTTTCTGTTTATGTGCCTCAGGTTTGATGAGAAATAACTTCAGAACTTTCCAGATGTTTGAGGAAAAAGCTCATTTGGACTGTGAGATCCTATTTCCCCTTACAAATATATTGTGAAGGCTAAGCATACACAGTTTCTCTCTATCTTAGTGTCTGGTTGTCTATTCATCCTCCCTGTCTATTCCACTGTTATACTGTCAAAAATTGGATAAAAAATACTTGAGGTTATATTGAATCAATGCAGAAACATATTACTTTTTGTGATTTGGAAACTACACCTCTGCTGAAGCAGCCTAAATAACGTTTGTGTTCTTAATAACTGTGGTCAAATTACTGACTTACTGGTTTTGATCAACTACAAAGATTATTTTCTACTGTTACCAAGCCAATTACCAAGCCTTTCTTTCCCCATTTATCTGTATTTATTTCCTTTGTTCATGTTTATGTTCATACCTATACTTGTTATCTTGCACATGCTTTACAAACAAACAAATAAAATAAATAAATAAATAAATTATATCCCCATTGCATACCTATGTGTTTGAGTACTTCTCACCAATGATGAAGTTCACATTGTATTGTTTTCAAACCCGACCTGATGGCCCATAATCAAATCTATAATCTTCAATCTATCAATATCATTTTGAATTTAGTTTCTAGTTTGAAAGATGTCATCTCACACATTTCTTTTTGCTGGGTACAGTTAACATAAACATTATTTCTGCTTTTTAATCCAAATTATTAATAGTTTCATGAAGAATGATTGATTAAGACTGAAAGCAAGATTTTAAAGACAGTTACTATATATACCAGTATCCACCTAAATCTTCCATCTAAAAAACATTCCATCTAAAAAACATTGTTAATCCTAATGTCAGTGGGTGCTTCCTCAAATGTTAACATCAGATATAAAAGTAACATTATTGGTTACCATGATACAAATCTGACATTATCTTCATAGTGGTAAATGGGGAACAGAATGCCTACCCTTCTGGTTATATGAATAATTTCACTGTCTATTTGTAGAGGAAAACAGATATAAAATTGGAGAAGGTAAACAAAAGCCACTAACAAGTACTGGCCAGCCTGGAATTCAATCCTGACTGGCTCAAGGTTAACTCAGCTTTCTATTCTTCCGAGGTCAGTAAAAATCTTGATTATCCTGGATTCTTATTTTACTGACTCTATACATCACTTAGACATTGTTGTAAGACACTACGAAGCAGCACATAAGTCTAAGTGCTATTGTTATATAACTTCAACTGTGATGTGGTTCGCCGGCAGCCTGTGCAGACGGCAGTGGAATTGGACAGTGGGGAAGAACGGGGATCAGCCTAGGAGTCTGGAGGGGACTCGGACGAGGGTCGTGCATCTGGTGCAGAGATGGGGCCAGGACCATCTGGGAGTGGGGTGCTGCCTCAGCGCAGCGAGGCAGAGGACCCAGAGGAGCCTGTTCCCAGTGCACATGTGCACAGAGCTGCTGGAAGGCGAGAGCAGCTGAAACAAAAGGGGCAACTCGGGAGTAAGTCTGGGAGGTGATTGCCCCTCCCATAAGGTATAAAGGACAGGCAAAGGTGAAGAAACCTTTGCAGGAAACAAACTAGTCTGTTTGGTTCAGATTCATTCTTGAAGCTCTTTGTACTTCAGTTGGGTATTTTTCCTAGTTCATTTGACACTTCTATTATTGGCAGCACTTCACAGAAAAGAAAGGTGGGTGCTTATCTCAAGAGACTGTTTGAGATTCATTACCGGCTGGGAATGAAAACAATTCCCAGTGTCGCAATAAAATAAGACTTGTTTTTAAAATAAGTGTGTGCGTAATTATAGTCTAGGAAGCCTTGGACAAACTGCAGTACAGGTACTATATAAACTTTAAAAACATATATATTCATGTGTGTGTTTAAGCAACTTAAAATCAAGCAACACTGATTTCTAAAGAAAAAAAATTGTACAGTTATTTATGGTTCAAGGAGAGATTTCTGATACGAGACATTGGACTAAAAAAAAGCACTGAAATTTGTAGTACAGTACACTTGGATATAATTTGACAAGGAATAAGTGTTCCCAGATGCAACTCCAGGATGTTTTTGGCAGGTAACAGCTCCTCGAGTATAATGGGCACACTTGAATGTGGAAATTTGTTTGGCCGGTTGCACAACATGAACAACCTTGCCTAAATTTAATGAAACCAAATCAATTTTTTCTTCAGAGGGATCATTTTTCATTGCAGCTCTCCTATCTGCCAGTTTCTTGCCAAGCTGCTTCAACTTGTTCATTCGGACACAGTTTCTAATAAATAGGATAATCGAGTATGCTAATTCTGCAGAATCTTTTTCCTTCAATAAAATATTTCATAAAAAAGAAAAATGAGTAACTAGTCAAAACAGATGGCTCTCATTTTTATAATAAAGCACCCCAATGCTTCACTGTATATTTGCATTTCTTTATTTACAGTAAGAAAAAAAAACTCGACCTGTTAATGATCACTGCGTTGAATATGTTTGCTTCTTTACTGGATAATATCAACATTGCAGAATTTTTGTATGTATCGGATCTTATTAGGTCAAGGGTTTCCCTTTTCTGATGAATTGTACAAGCAAAGAAAATGTTGAAGAGGGAAACCAATTAAATACTGAGTTACTGTAGTAATTTGAGATGATTAGCAGCCCATCTGAACAAGTCTAAAAAGGGATTTTGACTTTTAGAAAATAAGATATCTGCCAGGAGTCTCTAGTTTGGCTCTCATCTGTGGAGTAACTCTTGGTTATCATCTAATTATGGCCAATATGCTTCTTCCCATCCATTCCAATTATTTTAGAGCCAAATGCATGGGATGGTTTAAAAGCAAAGAACTTACTATACCTGCAGAAAAGAGTAAAACAAAAGAAAAAAAAATCCCTGATATACGCCAAGTAACGTCTAAAATAAAACAAATTTAACTGTGGCTGAACTGAGATTAGAGGTTGTTGACAATGAAACACAAGCATTTAAAAACTGAATGGATTCCACCTCCTGGACTACACTTGGACTTTATCTATCTCCCAATCTTTGGCCCTGAGGCCATACAGCACCAATGAGAGCAGACAGTGCAAAACACTGAGTAATTAAATAGTAGAAAAGAACATAACTAAAACCAGTTTCCAAAAAAGAGTAAAATATATGTTATTTATTTTATTTATTTGTCAATTGCTTACAAGATAATAGGTATAAGAATAAACATGAGTAAGAATACAGGAAATAGGTACGAATAAATGGGGACAATAGGACAGGGACGGTAAGCACGATGGTGCACTTATGCACACCCCTTATATCAAAAGGATAGCCAAGAAAACTCTTTTCTAAATAAAACTCCTTTAGTTTGATGTCAAAATGGGTGCATGTGCATGGAACAATCTCCACTGTGAGAGTAAGATCCTAAAATAACGTTAAGTACTGCTGAGAAAGCTTGTCCTGGGTGGTGCATCTACCAACACATCAACCTTCTTATTGAAAGAATAAGTGAGAAGGACTCAATCAAACTTGTGACAAAAAAATCTAAGGTTGGCTCATGTGTGGGAAGACTTACAAATTTTCCTGACGATTTCTGAATACATCTCAAGTCTGAAGCAAGGTTAATCTCACAGGTTTTACATTGCATCTCAATTTTCCAAGTTTAGGATATTTTTTTTTTTGAATACTGTATTTATACTGTGTTAAAGTCCAATAAAATAACTTCTGTGTAACAGTACTAAACCTATATTCCTTCCACTCAGTAGATTTCATTCAATCAACAAAACTAATAGACACGCTTCAATGTATTTCCATGTGTTCCTAACACTTGTGCCTTGCATATTTTGCAATTGTTCTCTTGCAGAAATGTCACTTTCTTTGGAATAGATATACTGTAGATAGCCTAAAGGCTTTTGAAACAATGAAACCAACACAGATGCATTCATGCACAAAGAGAAACCTGTGAGTGGTACTTCTGGCTCTGCCTCAAAAGTTTGGCCATGAGCTTTTTGCAAGCGTGATGAAAATGATGTTTCTATCAGCAGGCTTTGACACTGCAATTTGTCCTCATAGTAGACAGTGTCCCTTTGTTCCCGATTCCCACATAATTTGTGTTGAATAGAATAATATCCATTTTGAGGGGACGTCAGACATTTTATGCTTAAGAGACCCTCTGGGCATGTTTAATAACAACAAAACAACCGTTCTTCCTAGGTGGCAGAAATAAGTATTTTTCTCATACAGTTGCGGAGACATCATGGGATATAGGATCAGCAGTGGCTCACATGGTTAGAACGCTCAGTCTACTGTATGATAAGGTGAGCTCCCATCATTCGCTCCAGCTCCTGCCCATCTAGAAGCCCAAAAATGAGCAACCATGAGCACATAAATGGGTCCCACTTTGGTGGGCACATTAATGGGGACATGAAAGGAGTCCCCGACAAGGTATCCCCCAGGCAACAGTGATGTAACCATCTAAATCCTTTCAACTCAGAAGTGTCTTGGTGCTTCCGACATGAAAGCAGCAGCAGCATGGGAAATTTAAATGATCATTTGCCATTCCAGTCATATTTGATGTAAGAAGATCGATATACTACTGTAGGTATCACCTGAGGTCTCTGAGAATTACACTAGGATACAAGTTGGCATGGCCTTCATTGTTCTCCACTGTGGCAGTTGCTTTGGCATCATCAGTACAGCTTGAGTCAAGTCCTAGAAGTGATGCTAGTACATTAGTTAAATATTCCTCAGGTTTAAGGCAAGCAGAGAAACCAAAGCAGTAATTAAACCTCCTATATATAAACATGCAGCGTTATTAAGGCTTCAGTGACAAGGGATGAAAATCAGTGACACCTTCAAACCAAGTAAAGACAATCATCAGCACAGACTTCTCCTTCTGGACTATTTACTTCCATTATTACCATCATATCATGCATATCATGAATCAGAATCATAGGATTTTTTAAAACTTTTTTCTATATAACAGATAACAGATAATCAGAGTTGGAAGGGACTTTGTAGGTCATCTAGTCCAACCCCCTGCCCAAGCAGGAGACCTTACACCATTTCTGACAAATGGCCGTCCAATCTCTTCTTGAAAGTCTCAAGTGATGGCACTTCCACAACTTCCGAGGGCAAGCTGTTCCATTGGTTGATTGTTCTCACTGTCAGAAAGTTTCTTATTTCCAGGTTAAATCTCTCCTTGTTCAGTTTCCATCCATTATTCCTTGTCTGGCCTACAGGCGCTTTAGAAAATAGCGTGACCCCTTCCTCCCTGTGGAAGCCCCTCAAGTCCTTCTCTTTACCAGACTAGCCAAGCCCAGTTCCTGCAACCGTTCATTGTATGTTTTAGCCTCCAGTCCCCTAATCATCCTGGTTGCTCTTTTCTGTACTTTTTCTAGAGTCTCAACATCTTTTTTATAATGTGGTGACCAAAACTGGATGCAGTACTCTAGGTGTGGTCTTACTAAGGCTTTATAGAGTGGTATTAGTACTTCCCTTGATCTTGATTGTATATAATTAAAAGTTATAAGTTAAGAACGAATTATTTGGGCAGTCATCACTGCAAAAAAGCCAGAAATTATAGCTAGGTATACAGGACATTACCCAACGGTTATAACACATTCCAGTTAAGCAATTGTCAGGGCAGTGAATGATTTGCATTAAATAAGAAGGAAAGTACACTTAAAATGTTCTGTCAGATTCTAAATATACATTCCAGATGTTAATCCTTTAAGACACAACAATCTATTTTTCTAACTTTCTATAGCAGTTTCTATAGTTTGGTTCTTTTGGTAGACATTAAACAGAATTTAAAAGTGAGACTATTTCCTACTCTTACATTAAATACATGACCACCCACTTCAGAATAAATAGCATCTGAGAGATCACCTCTTCTGACTCTGCTCATTTCCTAATAACAAAATAAATGTTGAAAATAAAGGTTAGATAAGGTGAGGCGAGGTGTGGTGAGGTAAGGTAACGTAAGGTAAGATAAGGTCAGCTAGAAACAAACATTCTTAACAGGGAGGGATATCCGGAACTCTCCTAATAACATTTAACAGATCTTCAGTAAGACACACATTTTTTAATAAATGTAAATTTTATTATTTGTTTTTGCTGTTGCTATTGTCATACAAAGACTCTCTCTCTGTGTATCTATCTATCTATCTATCTATCTATCTATCTATCTATCTATCTATCTATCTATCTATATGATAGATAGATATACACCATGTTTTCCCCAAAATAAAACCCTGTCTTATATTTTTTTGCTACCAAAAAGGGCACCAGGTCTTATTTTCAGGGAAGTCATCCATTAATTAACCTCACTTGTGCGCGTCATCCCCGGCCTCCTTTTCGCTGTCAGAGGCCTTCAGGAACTTCTTCTTCTGCAGCCAGCAAGGCTTTCCTGAAGGTCTCTGCAGCGGATAACAGAGCTCTGGATCGATACGGAGCTTTGCTATCAGCCACAGAGGCCTTCAGGAAAGCCTTGCTGGCTGCAGAAGAAATGGGCCGGCAAGGCAGGTGTTGGGGTGTGCAAGGCCTGGCTACAACTGTCCAAAGGTAAATAGTAGGGCAGCTCCACCCACTGCCCATCTCCACCCTAGCTTAATTTTTACCCAGGCTTTCTGGAGTGGGTGGAATCTTAATTAGGGCGTATTTTGGGGACAGGGCTTATATTGGGCGCATGTGTAAAAATCAAGCTAGGACTTACTTTCAGGGCAGGTCGTATTTTCGGTGAAACGGTGTGTGTGCGTGGGTATATACATATATACATTTATCACGTGCATGCACATACATATGTAAGCCCCTTCCCCCTCCCATTTTTAAAAGAGGGGGGTAATAGAAAATGCCTTAAATCCACAAAAAAGATAACAGTCACTGGGCAGGGGGTGGCTATCACTTTTACAAAAAGCCCAATCTCCCACATGCTGCTACTTCCCTGAAGGGTTACCAGAGAAAAGTCAGAGAACAGAATTTCAGCAATTAATCCACATGATAAATCTTTTTCAGACTAGTTGCTATGCCATCTTAAGTCTGACAAATGATACAGGCTGACAAATTACCAAAAAGCTGATCTTAAATGATTTTAAGTAGAATTAAGAAACCATGGTAGTAGCTACAGTAACATAAATAAGAAAATGTGTCCGTGGATGCTTCGGCTGACTCAAGAACTTATTTGGATTTTTTTTTATTTTATTTTTTAAAACTGTGATCCACTGGCTATTAGTTGACAGGGAAGAGGAAAAAGGGAAGACTCACTGATCTGCTCTCTCTCCCATCCAGATGGTAAACTTTTCAGATTTCTAGTTGTCATATTGTGAATTGAAGGCACCCCACTAAAGAGAAACCATGTTTCTGCACCATTTCTCAGTGGAAGACAGGACAATGTGCCAAAGTCTGAGGTAAATACATTTTATTAACTGGAATATATCTGGGGCCAAGAATTGGTCAGGCTGAAAATATCTACACTCATAAAATTTGTAGGATAGCTTTACAATATTTATCACCATACTTCTGGATTTTTCTAAAAAAAACAAGAGCATTAACAAAAAAACACTTTCAAATGATGGTGTTTTACAGGCCGTGGACTGGTATCCGGTGGGAAAGTGAATGAAGCCTCATCTTCATATGCATGGGATCTAGGTTGCATGCACAAAAACCATTCCCCACAGTTTCTGGAAGACAATTTTTTTATTCTGAAACCAGTCTCTGGTGGTTTAAAACCACTGGTTTACAGCATTCCCCTTCTGTGTATGCATTTGATAAACATACAAAAACATGTATGCTTAGCAAGAAAAAGTGCATTTAACAAGGAAAACTTCAAACTATTATGTATAAACAGGCTGCAAACCTCAGACTCACTCATATTGACAGTGTTACCGAGTTGAGTAATGAAATATCTGGAAGCAAACAACCAAGCTCAGTGTGCACTGAGAACGCCATGGTTCAACTCTGAGCTATATTTATCTTCTATTGAAAACTCAATTGCCAATGTTAGCTTTACAACGAACACATTAATTTGCAGTGATTCCTGGATGATCTTAAACATTTCTTCTGAAAATCAGCTGACTTGTTTCCTTCATGAGAAGCAGTCAATTTGACCCTTTTCCTCTTGCTTTGTGGCTGATAGCGAATTACTGGGGTTTCCTAGTATTTGTTTGGTGAATAAATTGAGAACTGCCAAGATTGCTACAAATCCATTTGTAAATAGGAAGGGAAATCTTACTCCATAAATTGAGGAGCAGATTGGGTAACAGTCAGATTATAAGCCACACCCTGAAACCAAGATTTGAAGAGAAAGTAAGAATGAGCTATAATAACAGCTCAAGTTTCTCCTTTAAAATGCTATGTATTTTTTAAAGCTCTCTTAATAAAGTTCCTGAGGTATATTTCCTCAGCTATTTGCAAAATACCATTCTGCAGCTAAGCATACTGCAAATTGTCCTATATCTACTTTCTTTTCAATACTCCAATAAAGGCCTTTGCCTATTCTGCTCTTATTAGGATCACATAAATCAAAGTCTATTAAAGGCCAAGCTTGGTAACCTGAAAAAATAAGTCAATGCAATGGGAAATGTTGTTATGGTCAATGTTGTACTGGCTGAAGTAAAGGAAAACTTTTCAAAAAAAAATCTAAGGGCCAGGCCACAACTATACCTATTCTAATTTGCACAATTGTGCATTTTAGAAAGAATTAGAAATCCTTTATGTGTTTAATCACACTTGACTAAATAAAGCTATTCTATTTTATTCTATTCCATTCATTCATTCATTGGCTTTCTTTTAAACACTTTATAAACCATTAAAGACAGCATTGCTATAGCAATGCTGTCTTTAATGGTTTATAAAGAGTTTAAAAGAAAACCAATTAAGTAAATTTATTAAGAACAAGTTTTTATTTCTCATATTTTATTTCATATTATAGTCCAATATGCACAACTGAATTAGAAATCCTTGTGTGTCACATTTGGCCAAATAAAGCTATTCTATTCCTATTCTGTTCTATTCTATTCTATTTATCTTAATTTAAAGATACATGTAGCAATGCGGTCTTTAATGGTTTCTATAGATTTAAAAAGAAAGCCAATTAAGTAAATGTATTAAGGACCGTGGTACATGTTTTTATTTCTTGAAATCATTGCATGTTTACATGGATCAATTCTACACCACTTTCATGAAAATTCAATAAGTCATTTTATTGTTTCATTTAAAAATGCATTGGCACCTCTGTGCAACTAATCCTAAGAATTCAAGCCCCACAATAGACAATAAGATAATGCTCCTTGATTGGCAATATATTTTAAGTGATTTAAAAACACACTATATCATACAGTCCTTTTATATACAGTACATGGATTCATACTGCTCATTATCCAAAAAAGAGGGGGAAAAACCCTTAATAGTTAGGTATGGAGAAACAAAGGCACTTTAAAAGGTCAATTTCAACTTCTTCTTTTAAATATAACTCCAGTATTTTTCACGACCCAAATCATGTAGTTTTCATAGTATCAGTGTAGGGAATGGTTTGGTACTGCCTTTTTCTAGTTTGCTTTGTTTGTTTGTTTTCAGTGTTCAATTTAACCAAAGTTCTGAGATTTTAATGGTAGTCTTTCTTCCAAGTAACAACCACATCATCCTTGACTAGGTGCTGCCACATAGTGCAATTTGAACACTCTTAAAAGCAGATACAGATACAGATAATCAGAGTTGGAAGGGACCTTGTAGGTCATATAGTCCAACCCCCCCCCATCCAAGCAGGAGACCCTACACCATTTCTGACAGATGGCAGTCCGAACTCTTCTTGAAAGTCTCAAGTGATGATGCTCCCACAACTTCTGAGGGCAAGCTGTTCCATTGGTTGATTGTTCTGTCAGAAAGTTTCTCCTTATTTCCAGGTTAAATCTCTCCTTGTTCAGTTTAGAAAATAGCTTGACCCCTTCCTCTCTGTGGCAGCCCCTCAAATATTGGAAGGCTGCTCTCATGTCTCCCCTGGTCCTTCTCTTCACTAGACTAGCCATGCCCAGTTCCTGTAACTGTTCATATTAACATGATCCTGTAACCATTCAAAGCATATTAACATGATGTTCAGAAATCTATCACATAGCATGTATGGTTCTGAGACATCCCACTCCCTTTTGTAACATGTCTAGTTCTAAGGATGGAATATTCTCCACAAAATCTTCTTCATCTCCATCATTCTTTCTAATTAGGCACATCGGAGTACACCCATCACATCACATCCCAGTTTCATCTATTTCTTATCATTTATACACAGCTCTTTAAAGCTGCATCACTCACTCATGAGAAATCAATTGGTTTGGAAAGCATGCATACGGAAAATAACTTTTATTTCAGTGGCTCTTCAACTCTGTCATCCCCTAAAATGATACATGAATTTGTGTGTTGAGCGTTCCCATCAAATCAAAGTATTGACTTAATCAGTGTTAAGAATATGCCAAGGATAAATCTGTCACTTTTAATAATTCAATTTTACTTTATACATCACAGGAATTTTTAAAGATTATGGTACAGCAACTGTTCCCCCTGGACTCACTCAAACAAAAGAACACCAAAGTTCAAAGTGGGTTTTGATAGTGGTCTCATGTTTTCTGCACAAGTCCCATTACATTTTTTTTTACAAAATTGTGACACTCTAGGTTGCTTGAGACTGTACATTGGAAAGTGGTAAAGGTACTGGAAGAACCCCAATTCACATTCTGAGAACTCCAGTTTTAACCCATTTGCTTTGCGGGGCCTCTCAAAATAATTATAGTTAAAACACAGCTTACCAAAAAGGGTTACAGTTTACTTTTCCATTTGGACATTGAAATATCCAGTGTCTAGTCCTGGCAGACAGTTCCTAATTCCTCAAAAAAGGCAAAGGAGCTACTTATCAAGCCTTCTTTGTAAAGCTGATGTTGTTTCAGAAGATAATTGACTTCTCCTTGGGGAATTAGTAGGATGTTAGTTACAGTGATCTCAGACTCCTGACATTTCAAATTAATTCACTCTCTGAACTCTGGTTTTACAACTATGCTTGAACAACTTGCCTCTGTCAAATTTTCTGAACATCAGAAGACTCCAAAGTCAACAAACAGCTGAAATATCCAGATTTTGATTCAGGATTGTTGGTACCACTTTGAAAAATACAATCTTCACTTGAGGTCTTATGTTCCATAATTCTTGACAGATAAAGGATGAGTTTTTTTTTTTTTCCTTTACAGGTCATGCTACATTTTCAGAAAAGCAACCTGCAGGAAAACAAAATATAGCCCTCAAATTAGCATCTGCACAGTTAAACTTCAACACAAACACACTTATACAGAAACCCACCCACAAATGAACAGAACCATTCTCAATAAGTTATGGTCAGATAAACAATGCAGACAAGTGTTCCAATCACTTACAAAGGAGAATGCGCTCTGAAGAAATGGCATTTTGACTTTTGTTTCTTCTCCTGACTTCTGAGTATAGATTGAAATCATAAATTGCACTGGATATAATGTGACATCTACTACTAACATCGAGCATGTATAGAAATTTTCACTTTACAAAACAAAGACTCAAAAAATGCTCTGTGCTTAGATAGTCAAATTCCTTCCAAAACCTAACATGTCCTGTAGGATCTCACTGATAGAATCTTAGGCATTTAATTCCATGTTCACCCATTTAGTAAATTAATGCAATTCCTATTATGAGTTACCTCAATTTATGAAATAAATCTAAACACTGATTGGCAATAATTCAAAGATGACGATAATCACAAAGATAAAAATCATAGGATGACTACAGAAATAAAATCAGTAAAAGTGGATAGCTTAGTGATTGTGTGTCAGTGTAGTATACTGGTCCTAATGGCACTTTTCAAAAGCAGTGCAAAAACATTCTTGTTTGACTCGCTTTGCAAGAAAGATTTTAATATGCACAAGAGCATTTTTTGATAGGATGCTTCTTATATTTCACCTGTATGTTCTGCTTCAGTACTAGTTGAAAATCTTTCAAATAGGGCAGGCTGTATAAATAAATGTCAAAGCAAAGGTGAAATAATTTTATGCATCATTAAGAGATTAGGGAAAACTGCATGGAACCCCCCCCCAAGAAAAATAGATCTGGGAATACGTGAAGGTAGCAGGAAGAACCTTGTGTAACATGAAGCCCAATCTCCCCCTCCCTTTTTGTGATTTTTTTGGAACAGTGATGTTTTGCTTCTGGAGATAATTAAAGACATAGTACTTCCCTGTAGCTCTGATATCAATATTATTCTATTTGCCATGTTAGAAAAATTCATGTTACCTCAGTTCTTATTAAGAGGTTCCACATGGAAAATAGCAGAGAAGGCAGTTAACTGAAGGCATCCTTTGCTCACAGAGAAAATGAAAGGCAAAAAATACAAGTAGCTGCAGATACTGGTAATATGGGAAGTGTTTTTTTTCCTGATCTGACCCATTGGTCCATCTAGCTCAGCACGCTGTATATGCAGCTAGCTCAAAAGCAGATGATAATGGTCTTTCTCTGCCCTATCTGAAGACACTTAAGGTTGAGCAAAGGTTTTCTTTTTTAACGAGCTTACTTATGAATAGACATGCAAATGATAACCCTGTTTTTCCCCCCTGTGAAATAAAGCAGGTTCCCCAAAATTCAAACACAGTGAAGGCATTTGAAGCTGTTTTTAACACAAGAAAATGCTCAAGACTTTTAAGTACACAGTGCTTTTGCTACACCACTGAACATGAATCTTTTTGCTATATGATTTTTTTCAGAATTCTAAATGTCTTTCCATTCGGTTTTTGTTCACTGCTCCATGCTACTACCAAGATCAACTACTTGTTTAAATTAGCTGCACTTCTGAAAACAGTTTACAAAAAGAGATCTCTGCTGATATTTACCTGGATTATGATATCATACCTAACCTACATTTTTTATTTCCAAACTCAGAATATTAGTTATCAGACAAGACCTGTTTCATATTGCTTTAGCAATGAAAGATTACTTTTCTCAGTTAACAGTATATGGAATCTTCATATTAGCAATCATATTAGTAATCATTATTAGCCAGCATTTTTAAAATGCTTAGGAAGAAACATACTTTCAACTGCAATGGCAACTTTTACCTTGTATAGCAATAGCACTTAGACTGATATGCTACTTCGTAGTGCTTTAAAGCCCTCTCTAAGCAGTTTACAGAATCAGCATATTGCCGGTTAGGATCAAACTCCTGGCAGTGAGCAGTGAGTTAGCCTGCAATACTACCTTCTAACCACTGTGCCACCACAGGTCCTTTGGCAGATGCTATAAGCTTGTTTAGAGAAGCTGGGAAGCAAAAGCTCATTTCTGACAGCCACTACATTTCAAGAAAGCAAGGCTGTCCAAATTTTGTGGCGTTGGCAATGAAGATGTTAGATACAAGCATTTTTTACTACCGGTTTGCCTGAACTGGGCCGAACCGGTAGAATACCACCACTGGTGGGTACTGATGGAAGACCCTTCAAATTCTTCCTTTAACATGTCAGACGTTGCAGTAATTCATTATATAGTAAAGATTCTAATATATATATATATATATATATATATATATATATATATATATATATATATATATATATATATATATATATATATATATATATATATATATATTGGTGTTTCTAATATCTTCTGTCTGTTTTGTGGCTTTTTGTGTGTGTCTTAATTGGCTGGCAACATTGTGTTTCCTGTATTGGAGGCTTTTAGTGCAGCTTGGCTCCGAGTAAACAGATGGCTATCATTTATTAGGAAGCTAGGTTTCATCTGGGTGCCTGCTTGGGGTGTGTTTGAGCTGGAGGTATCAGGGGGAGTCTGTTTGTGCCCAGGTGTTTGCCTGGCTTGTGGTGTGAAGATTTTTTTGTTTGTGAGTGCAGGCTTCCAAATGATTGACAGTCTGGTGGAATCATCTCTTCTATTCATGCTTTCAGGTCTTTTTTTCAATCTCTATGGCTTCTCTGATAATTCTGTAGCTGGGGTTTTCTATAGTGGCTAGGGTTTTGCTGCCATTGAAGTCGATGCTATGACCTGTGGCTTTCATGTGTTGGACTAGTGAGGAAGTGTGTTCCAGCTTTTTGACTGCATTTTTGTGTTCATCCAGGCGGGTACTTATTCTTCTATTGGTCTGTCCAATGTATGTGGCAGGGCATGATGCACAGGGGACTTCGTATATGCCTTGGTTTTCCAGGTCAATTTTATCTTTGGGGTTTCTAAGGATGGCTGCTATTTTTCTGTCTGTTTTGAAGGCAGTCTTGATGTGATGCCTGTTTAGTATCTTACTGATTTTGTCTGTAGTACCTCTTATGTAGGGCAGGACAGCTGTTCCATAGGTCTGTTCATTTTCTAGGTCTCCATTATGTCTCAGTGTGTTTTTGTGGATCAGGCCAGTGATTTTGCTTTTGTGGAAGCCGTTGGCTGTCAGTACTTTAGTCAGGGTGCATAGTTCAGTCTTTATGTGTGTCTTGTCTGCCAGGTGTTTCATTCTGGCAATAAGTGTTTTGGCCACGGAGTTTATCTGTGCTGGGTGATGGTGGGATTGGGCATTAAGGTAGCAGTTGGTGTGTGTTTTCTTCTGGTATATGGTGTGTCCTAGTGTGCCATCTGTTTTTTTTTTTGTAGATTAGTACATCTAGGAATGGTAGTTGTTTGTTTGTTTCCGTTTCCATGGTGAATTTGATTTTGGGGTGTGTGCTGTTTAGGTGTGTTAGGAAATTGTTTATGTTTTCTTTTCCATGAGGCCAAATAACAAATGTCTCATTGATGTATCTTAACCATAGTTTGGGTTAAGAGCCCTAGCCAATGCCACCCACAAACCCAAAATTTTCTAGTTAAAACCATACAATAATGTTGTTTTATGAAATTCCAAAAGGGGGAAAATGCTGAGTGAACCTTTGGGGGACAAGAGTTCCAAAATACAAGAACTACAACAGAAAAGGCCAGCCATCTGGTCCATGACCTCTTTCCATCAACTGGAGGAGGTCCTTGGGATATTCTTATCAAACATGCAGACTCAACTTGATGCTCAATTCAGTTTGTATGAATTAAGTCATTGCTCCATTTAGAACAGCACACTGGATCAATATTTGGGAAGATTGGAGCAAGAAAAAATAAAGACACCACAATCTAAGACACCCAAAAAAATCTAAATAGAACTACTTAAGAAAAATCTGGGGTCTGAGGCTTTATAATGATACTTTTCATTTCCATTTTCAAAGTGACAATTCAACAGTACAGGTCTCCTACAAAATATTGAAAGACTGCACATACAATCTGTTTTCTGAAGCATATTTGAATTTTGTGCCCTCTTAGTTCTGCCAAATATTATGTGTTTTCTTGTGCTTTCACTGAAGGAAAAGGTAAATGTATGCAACCATCTCCTGAGGGTTTCCTTTCACTTAAAAAGCAGCCTTAGACATCCACAACAAAATGAAATTTAAAACTCTAATTTTAAACCATACTGGATCTGTCCTGATAATACGCTCTGTTCCCAGTTGCAACTTCCCATCTTTGCATTTCCTGATATAATGGAAACAAAATACCCAATTAGAATTACATGGTGAATCTCCAGTTGAATTTCCAGCTTGGTCGTATTATCCAATAAACTGACATTTAAATCAGGAACTTCCCAACTCATATTCTTCAAAACTATGATTAATTGGTCCCTTGGTAAAGGGTTGGGGTTAGAAACTCCAAACGGAATTTCACATAATTGCTTTAGGAACATGGCAAGAAATGGTGACCTATGAAGGTTTGACCAAATTTTCTCCCTGGGTGTTCCAGCCAGTCTTAAAAAGCACCTTCTCAACAAATTCAAGAATGATACTCCTTTGAAGATCACAAGCTGCACAATTTTGATTTTAAGCTGCCTGCCCTACTAATAGTAACACTAGGGTTTCATACTAATTAACATTTTCTAATCTTGATTAACATTAACATGTCTTGAACTAAAAACTTCAAAAGGTCCCCAAAGGTCTTTTTTAACTCTAATTTCCTAGTCATATTGCATATGTTAATTACTGCAAAGATCTACAAGTCGCAGCTACTGAAATTCTTTTGTTAAATTATCTAAATGGCAGTAAACAAACTGAAGAGTGTGCCTCGGAGTTTGTTAGCATATGAGAAAATTAACTACTGTTCTTCCCTAATTCTGGCAGTGGGCTTTGCTACGACACCCTTTGTTTAGGCTGCTCTGTTTATTTCATCCTTCAAAAGTTTGGCTGCAGAATTCTAGTAATCTGCACAGTTTAGAGTTCTTCTTATAAACAATGAGAACAATAAGCAATATCAGAATTTCATACTACTTTATAACTTAGATCTGTTACTTCTTGACTTTTAAAATATGACGATGTGGGTATCCATGGGAAGGAGAGTGTCGTCATGTTTCATTATGTAAATGATGTATCTTGCATTCTTTATATCATTAGTATTGTGACATGACTGATGAATATTCAGAATGGCATCTTTGGGATTATGGCTCTACTTTCTATTGTAAAGGTAATACGTAAAAATGTAGAGGTTACTTATGAACTACATTAGCAGAAAAGGAAATTAAATTGGTATAAAGTGAAAAAAATTAAGTTAAAGCGCCATTGAGATGACCTCGTAGTAACTATGCAGAAATAGTTATAAAAACAAAAACATGCTTTAGGCTCAAGAAATAAGAGAAAGCTTTAGAAAGAAACACAGCCTGGAAAGTGGTCGTGCTTTCATGATTGTATATAGCATGTAACAATAAAGTACCATTTCAAATTTCTACATGTCTTTCTATTCTGGCCTACCTTGGCTAATAGAAAAGTAGAAAATAAAATTTCAGTTCCAGATGGTTTAAAAGAGAGAATGAGTACCTGACTATACTTTCAAGCCTTAGAAAGATTTTAGTGCTGGCATTACATTTATAAGCCCTCAGAAAAAGTAAGTAGCAGAATAACAGAAGTGCCTAAACACTTCCTTAATTCTCAGGTATGTCAGTGTAGGATTTAGGAAGGGAGTGTTATATTATATGCAACTCACCTTCATTGTATTGAGTCTGCAACTTTCATGATTATTTTACATTACCTCAGATCAGAACCATGACCTTTTTCTTGCAAAAAGAGGTCGGGAGAAATTTCTTTCCATCTTCCTCTGCATGAAGAAATGGAATTCTGTGTCTAGTTTGAAGGAAGGGATGGGGTCTGTCTGAAGTTTTGTCCACTGATGTCATGGTGGCTGCTCTATGATGAAGTCCAACATTTTTGCTGAATTGGGTCATCAGTTCTGATATGCATGAATTAAGCGCTCTGTCTCTCCAACAACTTTATAGCAAGAATTCAGGGCTAATGTAAACAGTCTTATATGGATAGACTTGGATTATTTTATCATGTGTGCATACCATCAATATGTTTTGAAACAAGATGGATATCTATACCTGTGGTACAAATTTAGGCCATCAGAAAGATTTAGAATACTAAAGCTAAACTGTGAGACGCATTTTCAATAGCAGGGTATACCTATGACTGCCTAATACTTATGCTTTATGATACTATGTGGGGCATAAGCTGGGAAATAAATGTCCATCTCAATGTTTACCTTCTGACTGGCAGTCAGAAAACATGATGAAAATTCTTTAATTTCACAACATATAGGTAGATTTAACCATAGTTTCAAGTGGGAAAATGTGATCATCCTAGACCGGGCCAAGTCCAAAAATGCCAGGGAATTTCTAGAAGTCTGGCACTCTGATGAATCAGCCACCAATAGATACATAGACATTAACAATATCTATAGACTATGCAAAAGAGACAATCAACCAGCCAAAAGAGAACAAAAAGACTCCAGCATCTCTCCAGCAGTAATTAGCACCCAGATCAGCATAGTTAACCAAGGTTAACTTCAGACCAACAATCAAGCAAACAACAACCCCAGTCAAGAAACTGCCAAAGAGCCATCAGTAAACAGCCCAGCCAAAGAATGTCTAAGACCGCCCTACCCACACAGACAGGCAAGTCACTAGAATATAAACTGAGAGTAAAGCCCACTCCTTACTAGCACTGATGATGTTACCTAGTTAGGGTAATGAAACGTCTCCAAGAAAATAAGCAAGCTCAGAGAGCACCAAGGATCCCTCTACCTTCTATATACAATAACAACTTCAATGGAGCTAGCTGTGGGTGAGAAATTAATATATTAAAATTGAAATGTAATTTATATACCCTAACAACTTTCCAACTTTGTGAACCAGTAGGGGGCATGTACAGGCACAACGAAGCCTGAAGCAAGTGTTGATAGTGCTCACAGCTTGCCTGTACAAGGATAAACAATTTTTTTAAAAAAATCTGTGATCCCTAAATTTCTATGTGACCCTTCAGAAGGACCCCACTCATTTTGAGACTTCTTGGCATATAAATATGCTCAACTATTTTTGTGCCTCTTATGTCTAAACTTGAAAACACTTTTGCGTGCAGTCTTGAAAAATAATCCTTTTCGAGATTCCTTAGATTTAATAACTCAATGCATATCAAGAGACAAGAACAGATGTAAAGAGGTGATGTACCTGCAAGCAGAGATTAATTGAAACTCATGCCATTAGAAATATCTAAATCAGGCAACTTTGGAACTTTTTTCCCCGAGGCCTCCTCTATCTCTATGTAATAGACAGAAAGAATAACCTTGAGGAACAAGGAAGAGCCACAACCAAGGCAACAATCAGATAAAAGAAATATGAGTTGGAGACAAATGTAATTTGACAAATTTTAGAATAGAATAGCAGAGTTGGAAGGGACCTTGGAGGTCTTCTAGTCCAACCCCCTGCTTAGGCAGGAAACCCTACACCACTTCAGAAAAATGGTTATCCAACATAGTTTTTAAAACTTCCAGTGTTGGAGCATTCACAACTTCTGGAGGCAAGTTGTTCCACTGATTAATTGTTCTAACTGTCAGGAAATTTCTCCTTAGTTCTAAGTTGCTCCTCTCCTTGATTAGTTTCCACCCACTGCTTCTTGTCCTGCTCTCAGGTGCTTTGGAGAATAGCTTGACTCCCCCTTCTTTGTGGCAGCCCCTAAATTTTCTTGGACAAGACCCTTCCTTCCCTACTTCTCACAAAAATAAAGGGAGGGGGATATTAAGATCTGCTAAGATTCTATTACTATGACTTATAATAAAAGCAACTTTAGCATTCATATTGTTGGTTTCTGTTCTGTTCTATCTTGAAAAGCTGACAGTAATAGATGACAAAATTGTTCTTATGACGACAAAAGAATTTATTTTTATGAATGTGAAAAACAACTGCTTTCAAATGTGTATCATATCCCTAGGAACGACTCTACTTTCTAAAATAGGATGTAGCAGCTTTCAAAATATACTATTGCAGGATTATTACTGGCAGCTTTAAAAAAAGCTAATAGAATATTTTAAAAAAAGGAAGGAAGGGCCAATTAATTTCAGAACACTTTGTCTTGTGGGTCTGTAAGAGATGTAAATTCACTGTGTCTGAAAGCTTAATGACTTTCTGCACCTTTGAAATTCCCTAATTTTCTCCCTTCATCATGGTTGATGGGTAGAAAATTTCAGAAAGGGAGTATGAGCAGGGAGTTGTTTAAATTTAAAATGATAAAAACCATTTGAGGAGAAGCTGGATATACAATTCACTTAGCAAAAGTATAGGCAGGAAATAACTGGTAACCTATGTTTGATTGAAATGCATTCAGGAACTTACCATTCACAACAATTATCTACTAAAACCTAGAAGCAATAGACGTGGTGTATGTTACAACTAATTTTAAATGTAGAGTTTCTGCTGCATTTGTTCTAACTGATGTACGTTTTTAATAAAACTTTGTAAGCAGGAGGGACAATGGTTAGACCTTTAGCAGCAGGAGTAAATTTAAATTAGTTCATTGCTAGAAGCATAAAGTATTAACGAAATGTACAAGAGAGCCTCTAACAATATTTTAGTGTAATTAACACTTTTTCTTTAAATCCATTATGCATACACTATAGAATACACAGCAAATACTGCACAATCAGACTTTATCTACAGGTAGTTCTTACTTGCCAATGGTAATTGGGACCAAGAACTCTGTCACTGGTCATAAGGTCGACGTTATATGATGGCAATTCTGGCAGTTTCAGTTGCCATTTTTAGGTGAATCCTACACAGTCGCAACATCCAAAGTCACATTGTTGCCATTTGTTGACTTCCCTATTGACTTTGCTTGTGAAAGCTTCATTTGCACTAAAACTCACAAATGGCAAAGACATGATTGCGGGATGCTGCAATGTCGTACTTGCCAGCCAATAACTATCACTAACGTGACCACAGAAAGCTGCATGGTTGCAACCATTTAGTTGTAAGTATCTCTCATAACTGTCTAACATAATTGTCAGTGTCATAACTTCAAGCATTTGCTGAATGAGTGAATGTTAAACAAAAGACTATCTGTATAAGCATCACATTCTTTAGCATAGGAGACTGAAGATGTCAAATGAGCATCATATATTCACATTCAAAAAGGGATAATGAAAAAGTATTAACTTTAATAATTTAGTAAAGTTACCGATTTTCATTTTTCTTTCTTTCAAAAAATGCCATCTCAAGCTACTTACTGCTTCCTTAAAGTAGGTGTGCTCCCATTTAATGTATTCATTAACACTTTATCAATAGTAATGTCTATTCTATTATCTACTTCTAATGGGATCCTAAAACTAAGGAATGGAAGAAATAAACAAAAAGTTTATAGGCATATTCTTTTTGAAATTGATGGTGTAGACTTGGCATGAATAATTTTAAAGATTTACTCCCATACATAATAGTTGACAGCACTATAAACAAGTAATAGTTGCATAAAACTGGATTACCACACGTAGACTTCAAAATATATGCTCCCAGTTGACAATTTATACTGCTATTAAATACAGTAAATATCAATACTTAAGAGCTGCCATTATTTAATGAAGTTACTGTTTAAGCTTACCAACAACAATAATAAATCTCTAATAAGTTACCTACAATTTAGAAATATATTTTGGGCACAAATAATGAATATGTATTTTGAAAAGTATGTATCTGCTCTTAAGATTTCAAATGTATTTATGGTTCTTTGCAAATTTTCCCCCTTTTATTATCTCTTTTACAAAAATGCCAATATTTATTTGATATAATTTTAATTCTTCAAAACCATTAAAAATTAAGTCCTGTCTTACTTCCAAAGATGGATGTTTGAATCTGTTTTAAATTATAAAAAGAGATACAAATTACAAGTATAAAAGCTACCGATCAGCAAACCCAGGTCATTTATCCAAAGTCTACCTGAATAAACATACATTTGCCTATTGACAGAAGGATAACCAAGCAAGGAAACAACTTTTCTGCCTGCGCACTATTTAGTAAGATTGGGGGGAAGGACATAAATTAAACAAATAAATATTAAAGCCTGATAATATCCCCCCAAAAGAAACGAATCTCTCCTGATCCAAGATCCTGATCAATTTCTCCTTGGATCCTGATCAGATCCAAGTCAGTACTTATTTTAGAATTTAAAAACAGTTAAATCTTGATGGGTATAGTGTGAATTATCTAGTGCCAAGAGTGGGGAAATGCTTACAAAATGGATAATTTTAGAGGCAATCTTAGCTATAGATTTTTGTTTTAATGAGAATATCTTCTAATGGAATATATCCTCAAGACACCCTGAAGGAACCCAAATTTGAGCTTTACTGCAAGCTTTACTACTTAGTGCTTTAAGGAAAAAATACAGCTGAAAGTACTTTTATTAACTGTGGCAGAGAGAAACAGGATTCATTGCAGTTAGTTTACCAGAAAGCTTTATCCAAGTTTTCAAACCTCATTCACATAGCATTCCTCACATTTTCTCTTCTCTTGAGGAAATATTGAAATGACAGTGACAGATAGAGGGATGTTAAAAGGGAAAAAAAATCTTTTTAAAAAATGTCAGAAAGTTAATCCAAATGCTGTAACTTTATTTTGCAAGGGCAGTGATAAATATGTATGTATTAAAAAGAGCTTCCTTGATAAACTAACACCAAGGAAAGTTATATAACTTTTTCTAACTGCTGTACAATATATCAGCTCATAGGATATTCACAGTGAGAATATCCTAAAAGAATATTCAGGTCATAAGTTAAGACAAAACACTGTGATTCCAGTCTCCATCTTTTGATAATGATGCATCATTTTCATGTGAGTGGTTAAAGCACTAGAAACTGGGAGACTGTGAGTTCTAGTCTCACCTTAGGCACAAAGCCAACTGTGACCTTGGGCTGGTCACTCTCAGCCCTTGATGAAGAGAGAAGCAAACCACTTCCAAAATATTGCTAAGGAAACGGAGGGACTAGTTCAGGCAGTCTCTAGGAGTCAACACTGACGAAGGTACCGGGAAAATCCCAAACAAATCCTCATTAAGGAAAAACAAGATTGCATCTCTCTCCTGCACCTGAGTTGATGTAGTCCTGTTAGCTTTATCTTGCAGCATCAAAATGTTAGGTGTAAGCATTTGCAGGGGAAAAACAACACACCTGTTTTTTGTGGGGAAGAGTTTGTAAATGTTGGGTCACATATAACCCTAACCATAAGACTTACTTTGGACTTCAGTTTCAGGTCAGATTTAATTCTACAAATTATTGTCATGGGATTACAACAGAATCTCCCCATTAGGTGAACCAAGAACATTGGAAAACTTTTCTCCCAAAGAAAGCTTCAGAATTTTTATACAGATTAAGTAAGAGAAACAATTGCACCCCCGTTGCCACAGAGACAATGTTCAGAGTAAAACTAATCTCGGGAGAATTAAGCTAGAAACCGTAAGTGATAGAAGGTTTTAGCAAAAGATTGTTTGCAAAAGGTTGTGGAGAATCTCCCCCATCTTCAGAGCTAAGTGATTTGAGAGGAATAGATTTCTAGAGGGTAAGCTGTTCTTCTACATAATGAAAGCAATGTGATCACACTGGCAATGGGAAGAAAGGCAGGCAAAGGAGAGATTGCCTACTTGCCATCTCTCAGAGCAGAAAGATTGGAGAGAAAGAGAATTCAAGAGAGTACTGTAAGCTGTTTGCATAGCATGTCCATTGCTCCTAGTCTCAGGCTGCTTTCAATGCATAGAAAGGCAACAGCTTAGTGTCTTGCAATTCTCCTTTCCAATATCTCTGCTCTGCAAGGAAGAAAAAAAAACTTTGGTCAGACATAGGACGTATGTTGACTGAAACGGTGATCACATGAAACTCAAATACTGTGGCCACCTAATGAGAAGGAAGGACTCACTGGGGAAGAGCCTAATGCTGGGAAAGATTGAGGGCAATAGAAGAAGGGGATGACAGAGAATGAGGTGGCTGGATGGTGACACTGAAGCAGTAGACATGAGTTTAAATGGACTCCAGAAGATGGTAGAGGACAGGAAGGCCTGGAGGAACGTTGTCCATGGGGTCACGATGGGTTGGACATGACTTCGCAACTAACAACAACAACAAAGCAACCAAGTTGCACGTCCCGATTGTTAACAAGGTCTATCAGTTTCCAGCAGTATATTATTTTTGTTTTAAATGTTGATTTAAAATTTCATAGCTATCTGTTAAATTTGCTTCATAATTCTATCATGCTAATGTTTAAATAAATATTGTAGAGTGTGTAATTTCTTTGATTTCATCGAGAACAGACAAGTGACATGTGGCTGTCAGAGACAACGTTCTGAGGCACCCAAAGAAAGGATGTAATACGCCCGGGCATTTCTTGTACTTCAACAAATACAAGACACATCTCATAACATCTCTTCTCCAGCCCAGTACCCTTCATCACATCCAAATTGCTTTTCAGTTTTACAATCGTAGCTTGCAGTGTGTTACCAGTCTCAGTAATATTGCACATTTTCTTTCAGGGGGAAAAAAAACTCATCAACTATGTGTCACTTGGTTTTTCAGAAACCAGATCATCTCTTGAACTCATCCTTATGGGATGGTGTTTCAGAAAAGCACTTTTGTCTCTTTAAAAAAAAATGGAAATGGGTGGGGGAGAGAGGGCCATATCCTTTAAAATCTGAAGAATCTTTAAACACATCTGCTCATTTATAAAGACCACACTTCAGTAAAACCTTAGAGGTATTTATTGGTATAAGGTAAGTTTTTTTGTTTTTTATGCTTGATAAAGGAGCATTGGGTGCACTGGCCTCCAAAACCCCACCCTAATTCTTTTTTTCTGGGGCTTGAAATATTCACAAAAGATTTTTTTTTAATGAGGATATCCATTTTTAAATTAGAAATGATGGGATTTTATAGAAGTTGGAACTACTTTATAAACCAGAACATTACATGAAAAAGCTCTGTATGTTAATGTTTTGCTTATGATTTCAAGTCATTTGCATCAACAGACAATAGAGAAGAAAGCTACGTCAGGGAAACCTTGCTGGTTCTGGACGTGCATTCAACGGAGAATCAGAGTCGTGAGTTTTGTTGGCACCACATGACAGGAAGGACTGGGTAGACTGCCTTCTGCCAAATTTCAGACTGTTCCTCTTGAAACTGACATGCTGATACATGTTGAAAAAGAAACAGCCTGAGATTTGGCTGTGGAATCTCTTCCTCAGAATAAAGGGCCTGCACTCACAAGATTATATTCCAACTCCTCTGTGTTATAGGACATGTGCTCGTATCCAGTTTGGCCTCCCTGGGAACATTCAAGGACAATATATATATAAAAAAGACTGCTATTCAGATGGCTTTCCAAAAAAATAATATTTGCTGATGAAAATGTGTGACCCAGGATACACTCTTTTCCTTCCTGTTCCTTGGTTTGGGGTTAAGATTTGAACTTGCATTCAGAATTCCCCTCTCCTGGTTTGTTAATAAGCATTTACTGAGTTTCTCAGTTGGATATAAAAGGAATGGTGATATAATACCAGGTAGGGTCTTGGAAGTAAAGTCAACAAGTATTGGACTGCCCAGGTAGACCAGACAAGAAATATGACCAAATGAGCCAATTCTAATTTATTGTAAAGCTTACATTAACGGAATCTTGCATATCTGAAAGTACAAATCCCTCACCATCTCTTTTACAATTTGAGAAGCTAGAGAGGTCCTTTCTGTGCCTTCTTCTCCATCCTTTGTGGGGCTGTGGGCTATGCCATCTCTTATCTGATCCTTCCCTAGGCAGCATTTTCTCACCCTGTCTCTCAAGAACTTTTTCACTTCCCATTGCAACATGCAACAAATGAAGGAGAAAGAAAAGCAGGAGTCCAAACTGAACCAGTTTATTAAGAACATTTTTTTAAAGCCCTACTTTTGAATCTACACTCCCAAACATCACCACAAAATATCTCTACCCTTCCCAATCGTTGCTCAATTTTCTTTTTTCTAATTCTATGTCTGTGATATATTTTATCAAATAACATTTAGTTATGAAATTTCTGTTTAGAGTGAATAAAATATGTAATAGTATAGAAAATCTCCAGGCATATTAATTAAACTGGTAAACTTCTCAGCCTAACAAAGTGATTCTAGAAGAATTAAGCTTCAATGTTTATGACAAGATAAGCAAACACATGAAAACACAAACACATTCTGCGGGTGTTTTGCCAGAGTTACCTTGCTTTCTCTGACATCAGGGCGACAGAAAACCAAAACAAACAAGAACTCAAGCACAAATCTTTTCAGAGATTGAATTTTTACAATGATACATCAGACAACTTAACACATTTCTCTAACATTCCTGTCAGGGGAAAAGCAAGAATTTCACTTTAGTATTTGTCATTAACGTTAACTCTGAAGGCTTCAAAGTGAAACAGGGATTGCTGAAATTAAATAGACCACTGATGTTTTCTTTTCTGGGTACATAAAACTAGGTGTGGGGGAGGGAAAAATGTAATGTTCCAAAGGCTATACTTTTGGTTTCTCTTTAAGCTGTTCATAACAGAAAATGTACATGGTACATTAGCCCTTTCAGGCAAGAAATGTAAAGTCACTGGAATGGTACCATGGTGTGTGTGTGTGTGTGTGTGTACGCATGCATGCGTGCCGCATGTGCGCGCACACACACACACATGTATGTTGGCTAATAGCAGAGTGTTGTATCCCAGTGCTTTGCATTAAAGAAAATGTCTTATAATCTATAGATTCATAGAACTTATATATTTTCAAAATAGAATAAGACCAAAAAATGCAATCTGATGTTATTATTATTATCCAATTTAACAGAATGACTCCTCAGAGTGACTTTTCCCCAACTCTAGCGGGGATATTCTTTTACAAACAACCTTCCTATCTGAATCTTGCATTTATAGGAAAAGTTCCTCCCTCAAGCCAGCCATGGCAACTTCAGCATTTTATTATGCAAGCATATCGAGGTACCTATCCCCCTCCTTAAACAGTGATATTCAAAGGGTTAAATAGAACAGAGAATTATTATTTCTGCTTGAAACAGAAATCACACTGACCTCAGATAAAATATCCAGAATGTATCTTTTATTATTTGAACCTGGGGTTTTGTTAAAGTCAGTAACTCATTACTATAAATAACACAGTGATATTTGTACATTTTTGGGGTAGTTTGCAAAAGAATTTTCCCAAACATTGCAAGAGGTAAAGTGCTTTTTAAATAAATTGACAAATGCACTCTTTCCTTTACCATCTGGTGCCAGAACTGGGTTGTAAAGAAAACAAAGTTCAGATGGCATTCTAGTAGGCCCAGAGTTATCTTGAGGTAAGATGGGTGGAATGAATGAATGAATGAATGAATCCTGTGAGAATGAGATAGGGGAAAACCTGAGATAGTCCTCTAGCTTGTTTGCAAGACCTGGGCTCTGGCAGAGAATAAAGCTCAAGTAAGAAAGTACAAGTTGAATTAACACTTATTTTAAGAATTATTGTCCCAGCTCCTGTTTCTGTTCAAGTAAAGTTTTAAGAAACCTTAAAGAGCCACAGACTTCCTTTCCCCACTCCAATATCTTGGTGCTGACTCTTTCTCCCAAATGGTTTAGATTAGAAACACTATCAGGTGATTGGAAGGCTACATCCTCCAACTGAGACAGGGTTGATGGCTTTCCTAAAATAGAGGAAACTGAGTTAAGCCTCTCCCCTGAAGAGGAATAAATTGAGGTTCATCATACTCTATCAGAACTCTACTTGGCTCCCTGACTTTGGGACCCCCAGGGATTCAATAGCAAGTAGTAAAGGTACTTTACTACTTTTCCAGTCGTATCCAACTCTAGCGGGCAGTGTGTCACCAAAAATATTTGAAAAAAGATTGTCCAAAAGTATTCCTAAGGGCATCTGGCCAGCATCACTATATGCCGGGGATGGAAAGCTGTTACCTTCCCAACAAAGTGATACTTATATGTATTTGCATGCTTTTGAACTGCTTAGGTGGGCAGGAGCTGGGGCAAGTAATGGGAGTTCACTCCATCACACAGTCCTTGGGTGTCGAACCTGAGCTGTCAGGTCTCCTGCTGATAAGCTTATCGTTTTTAACCACTGAGTCAGATAATCAGAGTTGGAAGGGACCTTGTAGCTCATCTAATCCAACCCCCCACCCAAGCGGGAGACCCTACACCATTTCTGACAAATGGCAGTCCAATCTCTTCTTGAAAGTCTCAACTGATGGTGCTCCCACAACTTCCGAGGGCAATTTCTGTTCCATTGGTTGATTGTTCTCACTGTCAGAAAGTTCCTCCTTGTTTTCAGGTTAAATCTCTCCTTGTTCAGTTTCCATCCATTATTCCTTGTCTGGCCTACAGGAGCTTTAGAAAATAGCATGACCCCTTCCTCCCTGTGGCAGCCCCTCAAACATTGGAAGACCACTATCATGTCTCCCCTGGTCCTTCTCTTTACTAGACTAGCCAAGCCCAGTTCCTGCAACCATTCATTTTATGTTTTAGCCTCCAGTCCCCTAATCATCCTGGTTGCTATTCTCTGTACTTTTTCTTGAGTCTCAACATCTTTTTTATAATGTGGTGACCAAAACTGGATGCAGGACTCTAGGTGTGATCTTACTAAGGCTTTATAGAGTGGTATTAGTACTTCCCTTGAGCAAGTCATCATGCCCCCTTAGCAGTAATATAACATACAGGTAGTATGTCAGCAAAACTGCACTTGGGAGCTTTCCTTCAGTAGCAAGGATCATTACAGCATGCTATTAAATTAGATTAAATTGATCAGTAGAAATACTAATTATGGCTAAAGTGTGGCAGATAAGTCTCTCCAGTGGAAAAAAGATATGCCCACAAGCATGATGAATTCATTGGATTTTTGGGCTTTATCCGTTTATGAAGTGAAGTAGATAGAACAGAAAGGAATTGCCCCAACACAATGAGTAACCGGAGCTTTGGAAATTTATCTTCCAAGAGCACATTCCAAGACAATGCCGTATGACTGATGGTGGTGAGCATCACTCAAAGGGCAGAGAAGAATCACCAACACATCTTGCACAAAGGAGGGAAAAAAATGTAACATTTTCAGCAAGTTAAATAGGTGAACACAACACTACCTTCAGCTTCATATATTATCTTCCGTTGTGTGCATGAAAATGGATAAAAATGATTTATTCAATCCATAATTGGGTACTAAACGAAGAGAGCAAAGAAAGGTCAATGAAACATCTGCTATTATTAACTATTCCATTTGGATAAAGATCTAGATTCCAAAGCTTATTCTTGCAATATTAAAATATGATGTGAAAGAACATGATTTCTTTACCTGGAAAGAATTCATCCAGCGAAGAGAAGGAGGCAACGAAGCATTACTCTGAGATAGTATCAACAGAAGTTCCAAACAGGTTTTTGATGGAAATGTCAGGGGAGAGACTCCAATATCTTCTCTCCATGCATCAACAAGACTGGAATGAAACAAGAATTCTGGATGTAATATGTTTTAATACGTGAAAACCAATAAATGTTGCTTATAAAGCAGGTTTAGCTACACAGAAATAGAGCAATGGATATAATGCTCTCTTGTTCAAATCTTATTCAGTTACTTAAGCCAGGGATGTCAAACTCACGATGACACGTCACGTGCCATATCGCAACTTTCCCTTCCTTCACTAAATTGGGGGTGGGCGTGGCCAGTGACACATCTGGCCCGCAGGCCATGAGTTTGACACCCCTGACTTAAGCGGTTGGCATGTGATCATAAATGCCTAATGAGATCATATTTATTTATTTTTATTCCATTTACAGGAGTAGAAAACTGAAGACTCTTAAGACATATCAGAAGATGTTACTACTGGCATCACTTGGTTTCTGCCATGATCTTTGCTTCATCTGTTCTTTGATACAAAAATATAGAACTGAGCATTCTGCAAAGCCAAGCACATGCATGGGACATCTTTATTTACAAGGATGCTCCTTGGACTCATTATTTTCATAGAATTTTTTTTAAAAAATCCACTTGCTTCAGAATGTTCCTATCTATACAGAAAAATGTACCAAAAGAAAACAAAAAAACCGAAGAGCATTGTGCATTGTAGATAACAACGTTCTTTTGTATTTCAAGCATATAATTATTATATTGCCATAATTGCATAAAGGATGAAATGCTGTAGCTAAGAAGAAACAACTAGGAAACCACAGAAATCCATGGTTTGGGTTTCAATAAAAAATATTTGATATTTGTGGGAAGATAGGGAGAGAAGAGTAGAATGAATTCAGTTCAAAAGCATAGATCGGATTGAAGGAGCTGTAATTCTTTCAGGGTTTGGGAAATTTTCAAAAGGGGGTTAGGCCAGTTTTAGTTCGTTTCCTGTGAGATAGCTTGGTTTGAGGCGAGAGGAGAGGAGAGGAGACTGGTCCAGTTACCTAACTACCAGAAATTTGACCTTGAACCTCTCTGGTGCCAACCCAAATCTTCATCATTATACTTTTTGCCTGACCAACAGCTTTGATAAAATATGTTGTTGTTACTGTTATTTTAACCACTGTATCTTAATTCTTGCCAGCTGATGGGGTAAAAATGATGCTTGCTCTGATGGAGTACACAATGAAAAACAGCCTCCAAGTATTTGTAAACTGCTTATGCCTCAGTCAGATCCTTGAGGTTTACATGAGTTTATATGCTGAACCATTTTATTAAAAACGTGTTTGTATTCACCATACTTGGGCAACCTATTCTGCACATACAATCCCTGCAGAGTGATGCATGATGACAAATCTCACTTCTTTCAACAGCAGCTCATTATACAGCCTTCTGGAGCATGCACTTATGAATAGAGCCCCATCATGGTGGGATGTCAAGAGATTAAAAAGCAAAATGTATCAACACTTCTGCCTCTGTTAAAAATAAGCTGACGTTATGAAATTCATCTCCCTTGGAGAAGTGTCTTGCCCAGAGGGGTTGCTAACAATAGTGCAATATTATGAAAGTTAATTACTGCTACAGAAGAATGAGCATGCTTTCAAATTTCCCCAAAAAGAAATCCAAGCTAGTTAAACAAAATAGAATCCCCAGATGAATGGAGGAAGATGGAGAAAATGCTGGACATGATGAAAGTTTTCCATTTATCTTGCTGGGGAAGTTAGAGGTATAAATCAAATTAGATTTTATGAAAGCTTTTCCTATGAAACAGCCCCTCCCACTCCCCTGGGGTTCAGATTGCCCCAACACAGTTGGTAAAAAAAACAAAAACCTAATTCTTCTCTCTGGCTTCAAAGTCGGAATGCTAGAGGAACCCATTGTGTGTGTTTTGACCTGCACTGTTTAACTGTTTTGATGAGTTGATAGTTTTTGTTGGTCATCTTTTGTTGGCTTTTTTTTTTTTTTTGCTGTTTTCATATATAGGTTTCTGTTTTTATGCTTTGTTACTCACCCAGAGTTACTGGATTAAAGTGGAGGAGGGGAGGGAGAAGTGGGAAAGTTTGCAAAATAAATAAATAAAATAAATCACTGGGTCAAAATGACAATAGTGCTACCCTTGCATTTCTGAAGAAGATATAAAGGAGATATAAATTATAAACATATAAGTTATATGAAGCTTCTCCAATAGAGAACCTAGAATAAAGGAGAAATTTCTTGTCAGTGATAACAATTCATCAGTGGAACAGCTTGCCTCCAAAAGTTGCAAGTGCTCCATCCCTGGAGGTTTTTAAGAAGAGATTGAACTGCCACTTGTCCAGAATGGCATAGGATCTCCTGCTTGAGCAGGGGATTGGTCTAGAAGACCTCCAAGGTCCCTTCCAATTCTTATTCTGTAATTCTGCAATAAATATATCATTTTATAAAGATATAAAATTCAGAACTGCTACAACACTTGGTCTTCTCTTTAGGCAGAGAGTGGAAACAAATTTAACAGCCTGGAAGCTAATTTTAGGTACCTGATTTGAGGATAGAGGAAATAAAAAGGTTTTCTGAACATTGGAAGTCAAAGAAAAAATTCTGAGGGATGTGAAAGATTACTCTCTATTTGAAGAAAATTGAACTGAGCCAATAGTAAGGGAAAGTTTTGAATTAGCTTCAAATATTCTAATGGGGCATTACCTTCCAGAAAATAGGAACAGCAGCAGGAGAAAGAAATGAGGACACAACAAAACTACACCGAACACCGATTGATACAGACACATCATCTAAATTGAGCACGTGAAATAGAAAACTCAAGACGGCTGAGTAGAACAGTGGAATAGAACAGAGACCTGGACAATTCTGAGACAGAATAAGGAAGGACACAAAACCTGATTAAACCGGAGACCAATCATGGATGATCAAAAAGTAACCTGTGTGAATATTTACAATGGATGGCTAACAAACAGCTTAATGAAAAGGTTTGCTTTGCAGTTATGATGTGATTTACAAATATTAGAAAAGAAGCCATAGCAGTTATGGCCGACTTACAGCAGATGTTCTATTCATTCCTTGTACAGGAAGATCACCGTAACTACCTCTGCTTCCTGTGGTTTAGTGATAATCAAAACAACCAACGGATTTCTGAATACTGAATGAGGGTGCATGTATTTGGCAACGGCTCCTCCCCTGCAATTGCGAACTATGGTCTCCAACGTACTGCTCAAGAGGGAGGAGACAAATGCGGAGCAGAAGCTCAACGCTTTGTAGAACACGACTTCTACGTAGACAAAGGCTTGAAATCGGTAGCCACCCCAGCGGAGGCCATAGGCCTCTTGAAGAACACACAACAAATGCTAGGGACGGCCAACCTCAAGCGACACAAGATAGCGTCCAATAGTGAAGAAGTACTAAAGGCGATTTCGGCAGCGATGCCCCCTTTATCCAATGCAGTCTCGGCTTGTGTTGGGACTTGAAGAAAGACTTCTTCACCTTCAAAACCCCAGCCCTAAAGACTGGCTTCACGAGGAGAGGAGTGCTCTCAACAGTTAACAGCCTGTTCGATCCTTTAGGGTTTGCAGCTCCCATCACCATTCAAGGTAGAATCCTACTGCGCACACACTCCCAAAACACCAAAGATTGGGATGAACCCCTCCCACCAGAGCAGAAACAAGAATGGGAGACATAGTGCAACTCTCTATGCTGTCTCCACAACATTCACCTACAGCGCACGTATGTTCCCATCTCGCCCACCACGGCACAAAGAAAGGAACTGCACGTTTTCTCAGATGCGTCAACAAAGGCAGTAGCAGCCGTGGCATACCTTAAAGTCTACAGCGGGGAGAGCAACGTGTATATCGGATTCGTCATGGGAAAAGCAAAACTAGCACTGCAAAAAGGTCATACTATACCACGGCTGGAACTTTGTGGAGCTGCGCTGGCCACAGAACTATCAGACATGATAACGAAGATGATAGATCTTCCTTAGAACTCACCACCTTCTATACAGACAGCAGAGTGGTACTGGATTATATCTACAAGAGTAGGCGCTTCTACGTCTATGTGAATAACAGAGTTGAACGGATCAGGAGATCTTCTGAACCTGTGCAGTGGCAGTATGTTCCAACAGACCAGAACCTTGCAGGTCATGTGACAAGGTCTATTCCTGCATCCCAGTTATCAACTTCTACCTGGCTCAAAGGCCCCAAGTTCTTGTGGCGTACAGATGCCTTGGAGCCAGGGAAAACCGGTTTGTATGAACTCCTAGATCCAAACAATGATGGCGACATTTGACCGCTAGTCAAGAATGTAAAACCGGTCGCCCCTCTGGTCGTCTGCCTGGCAAAAACGGTTGAACGTGAGAAGGAAAGCCCCTTAAAACCTGCTCGCTTTGAACGCTTCTCCCAATGGAAACCTCTCATACTGGGAATGACTGTGGTCATCCACACAGTCGTCCGTCTCCTCGGTCTTCGGAAAGGCTTCAAGTCATACTTCCCAGACCACTATACTCATGCTGAGAGACGAATATTGAGAAGTGTACAAAAAGAGGCATATGCGTCGGAATACAGATGCCTGAGTGCAGGGAAGCCCATACCACAATCTAGTCCACTTCTGAGACTGACCCTATACCTCGACAACCAGGAGGTACTTCGCGTAGGAGGTCGCCTACACAAAGCAGAAATGGACTCATACACCAAGCACCCCATCATCCTTCCTGCTAACCAACATGTAACAAGGCTGTTAGTACAACACTACCATGAAGCAATCCATCATCAAGGCTGCCACTTCACAGAAGGTGCCCTCAAAGTGAATGGACTCTGGATCGTAGGCGCCAAAAGATGTATTACAACTGTTCTGCAGTCTTGCTTACATTGTCACAAACAATGGGGTCACACTCTACACCAAATGATGGCTGACCTACCACCCGAGCACCTGAGTTCCGAACCACTATTCACCAATGTAGGCCTCGAAGTATTTGGCCCCTGGTCTGTGTCTGCCTGACGGACCAGGGACGGTCAAGCTAATAGCAAACAATGGACAGTACTCTTCACTTGTCTCAGCATTCGAGCGGTCCATATCGAAGTCATCGAATCTATGGACATCTCTTGCTTCATCAACGCCCTGAGAAGGTTTCAAGCCTACAGAGGCCCAGTCAAGGTATTCAGATCTGACTGTGGAATGAACTTTGTAGGTGCTTGTAAAGAACTACAGATAGATGACGGCATTCACCCTGACTCGCCGATCGACGGCTACCTTAAATCCAACAAGTGCAGATGGATATTTAATCCTCCCCACGCATCTCACATGGGAGGAGCGTGGGAACGCATGATTGGAATAGCTTGTAGAATCCTACATTCCATGTTGCCAAAAGCACCTAAACAGACACATGAGATTCTATCTACCCTTATGGCAGAAGTCGCAGCCACCATCAATGGCCGACCTTTAGTTCCGTTCTCTTCAGATTCTGAAAATCCGACTATTCTCACTCCAGCTGCCTTGCTAACGCAGAAGACGGGTGATTGGCCCGCACCGTTAGGGAACTTTGATACTTAGGACTTGTACAAACAACAATGGAGACAAATTCAACAGCTTGCCAACACCTTTTGGAACCGTTGGAAGCAAGAGTACCTGTCTACTCTACAAGACTGCTGTAAATGGAAGACCAAAGAACCGAACCTCGAAGAGGGGAAACATTGTCTTGCTGAAAGACAAAAGAAGGTGACACCAGAATGAATACTGTGGTGAGATAATTCCATTCCAGCACTACTATATCAAAGAAAAACAGAATGGCTGGAAAGATATGAGTAATGATGTCAATAAACCCAGCAATCAACAAACTGGTCATTCTGATGGGTGAAGGTACTGGAAAGCCAGTGTCTAGAGATAACATTCCTGGGATTAGAAAACATTGCAGGTCTCAACCTCTCCCTTCCAAACAGGGAGTAAAACTGTAATAATACTCAAATTTAAATTAAGTGAAAATTACTAGTCACAATCTAATATAATGTTCTGCTTAATACTATAAGAAGAGAAGGGAAGAGGGGCTAATTAATTTAGTCCTTTCTCTCCAAGGATGGTCTTTAGCTCCTAATATTTTCTCACTGGCTTTCAATTTGACAGGTGAAAAATATGATGTATGATTGGCCATTTATTCTTTTTTTTTTTCATTTGCAGCAAAATGTAAATGGCTAGATCATCTTACATTCTCTGCAATTTTCATTATTTTTGAGTAGGAATGATTAGACAAGTGGTAAGTTTCAATTCTATTGGTGCAACTTGAAACTGAACCATTGTTAGGTAAGCAAAATAACTCTTTTAAGATGTTTCTTGCTTGTTGGAGTGATGGATGAATAAGAGTGAGTGGGGAGAGTTCACTTAAAAGTGAATGAGCCAAAGACCTATATAAATGTCGTGTGTTAGAATCTAAACAGATATTGGACATAATGTATTAACTTCAACCCTGAAGTTGACCTGACAGAAGCCATTTTGACCATGAGTTTCCTACCATAAGATTTATTAAAATTCTGCTCTGATATCAGTGTGGCTTATTTACTCTGGTTTTTCAGTGTCTAAGGGCAGGAATGGTCTTGTCACTCATCCTTCCAGTGGTAATGGTGTTCATCTAAGCACCATGGGAACAGAAGCAGTATATGGAGATTGTCATTAGATTAAAATTGGTGAGTGAGATCAAGTAATTCAAGATCAAGATTTTATTTTCCTACCCTGTCCCACTCTATCCTATTCAACACACAATTCCCCCAGAATAGCAGAATAATAGGACTCATTCCCAATAACCCCAATTTGGACATCACTTTGCTCCCATTAAGAAGGCAGTATAATCAACTGTTGATTTCTCTGGACACTTGTTCTGGAATTGGTGGTCTTTTTATTAAATTGCAAGCTGTTCAATAAACCTATATAATTGTTGAAAGACATTGTGTTGCCTGATGTGGTTACTATGTCCGTTGGAGAGAGAGAGAGAGTGAAATCCCAAGATGGTTTAGGGTGACCCAAACCAACAAACCATAGTCCAAGCTGAGCAATGAAATTACTAGGACTAGAGCTGTATTTCAAAACAAGGGTGTCTTCTACTTTTAAATATATTAGGTTTACTCCTTTTTGGGTTGGAGAGAAGAAAATATATTTCTTTTTAGTCTGGTTTTTTTTCCAGCCATTCAGTAAGGTACTCTCTTCATCATGATCCCAACCTTATTTTCTTGAGAGGCAGTAGTCTTTTCCAAATACAATATCATATGAATATGCTACAGGAAAAAAAAAATCTCTTGGGCATCCCTTTTTATTAGATTGTTTTCAAGCAAAAAAGTTGCTCTTATTAATCTAGAAATAATTTTAGATATTTTTTTTGTAAATTTTATTTGAGTTTTCACAAAAAAATACAAATAAAACATCTTTTTTGAAAGTAGCGTAATCCTGGGTTACATTTCTTCGTACAGACACAAATTCAATTTCATGCTCATTTTTATGTTCTATTCCATATCTTATTACTGTTTTACATTTTCTGCATAGCTTCTCCCCTCTTTTAATTTTCTCAATTTTATTTTAATTATCTCGTCTCAATTCAAACCATTATATTTATATTTTTTGTCTGTCCTGTTTCAATTATCTATTATCTTTTCTCATTAAACAAAGTTTCTCCTGTAGTTACTGATTGGAGTATGACGCCTTTATATCTTTTAAATTTACCCATTTAACTCTTATTTAGGCTTCAATATATACCCTAAAGTTATAACATTCAATATAATACATAACTTCCATTCGGATTCTGCTTGGTACATTCTTAAAATACACACTATATTCTTTAAAAAAGAAAAAATTATAAATATATGTAATTAAAACAACACATTCCATTCCATTCCAATTCAATTCTATCATTAATGTTAATATTCATTAAAATCTTAACTTCTTTAACATTACTTTTCAATTAAATATCATACTTCTATGGGAACAATTATAAGCTTTCCATAATTAATTCCCCCCCTTCACTTATATTTTATAAAACATTAACTAATTAAAATGTTCCCATCCCTTCCTAATTCAATTTTCTCATTTATTTTATTTCACTTATTTTATTAACAAACATTTCACTAAATTACACTAACTATTTTATCCCTCATTTTAATCATACACTGTTTCCAATTTTCTAAAGTTATTTCTATTACTAATATAACAATACAATCTTATGTACCTTTACAGAATCCCTTTTTCAGTTAAATTTTCACCCATGATCTCTAAATAGTTCCTGTTTATATCTTGTTCCGGTCCTTTGTAACTTCTTTTCCTTTCCTTCTTCCCTTTCTTCTCTCTCCCCTTTTTACCCCCTTGTCTCTCTACCTCTATTTCTCTCTTCTGTATTCCCCTCTTCTGTTGCTTTCCAGTATTATACTTATTTTTTGAATTATTTTTCTTTTCTTTGGTTGTTTTTTTAAGTCTTAAATTCTCCATTCTCTTTGCCCCCCATTCCTTTTTCTTCCCCACATAGAATTACTTGTTCATTAAAGATGGCTTCTTCTTTGTCCCAGTCTTCTTGTTTTGCAGACATTTCTTGTTGTTTCTCATAGTTCCAAATCTCCATTTCTAAGAATTGAAAAATGAAGCCAAAAGAACCTCTCCCTTCTTGTGCATCTTCTTTATACTTTTTAAGTCCCATTTTCAATTCATCCAGAAGTAGTGCCATTGCATAAATTTTTAAACAACCACCTGATTAATTTTAGTCATTCAAATGCAATAACCAAGAATCCAAAGATCACCAAGTAATCCAAATACACGCAAGCTGTTTCTTTTTGCTCTTTTTTTCACTTTCTCTTCCTGGGGTTCTACTGTTTAGTTACAAAGTTTCAGTTAAAATGTATTTTTTAGAAGTCTTGTTGAAGTTTTACTGTAGATTCTTTTTAATTCCAGGCAGTCTCCTCCCTCTTTCCAGATCCTGCCCTTTAATTCTTTTTCTCTCCCTTCCTGCTTATGAAAAAAAAATTAGTGTCCAGAAATCTTTATTATCCCTTTGACATTTTGTTTTATTTTCAGCTTAATTGCCTGTTGATGTCAAAGCGGATTTTTCCGATTTCTTATTTAAGTCTCTTAGTTGTCAGTATAGGGAAAGGAAGAGAAAAAAAACAAAAACCAAACCTTTCCCTTTTCACTTTCCTTCGCTGCTTCCGACTCTTCTTTGGGAGCAATATTATTTTTTTGTAAATTTAAATTCCAGGGTACCTTAGTTGTTGCTTTTGCAATTTAACCCGGTCAGCCAAAACTTTCACTTCTTATCTTCCTCTTCCACATTCTTTTCCGGTCGAGTTCTTCTTTGAGTTGATCATTTCTGACCACCGCTGCAACCGCCTTCGGGAAAGGGAGTAATGGCCAGCCGAGGAGGAGAGATGCGGCTCTCCTCAACCCTGCTGGCAGTCTCCCCCCTCTTCACCACCTCTACAGGGTGGCTTAGCCCCGAAACCAGCGCTCCAGTGGCGAGCCCAGACCGAAACCGCGCACGATTGCAAATTTCTGTCTTTTGCCGAAGGAACTCAAACCGGAAGGGCGAAATAATTTTAGAATTTTAAGGTATGTGTCAGAATTAAACACTTATTTTGGCAAAATACACTTTACATACCTAAAAAGAAATGTTCTTTTTGATTTCAAAACACTCTGTCGATTTTTCCTCTACAACAACAGTGCTGCCTTGAACTAGCTTTACTTTACCCACCTAAACACGGACAAAACTTTTTCCCTTTAATAAGAACTTAAAACAAATAATCCCAAATCCCAGTGGGTCTTGTTAAAATCACCTCATAAAATTTTTACACTCTTGTATGACTTTGGAGAAGGAAATGTTGACCCAGCAGTTTGAGCTCACACTGACTAATGTCGCCTTGGGGAAGAGATTGTCAAAATTCATGTGCTTCCCTATTTGAAATGGATATAAAGCAGCCAATTATGATACATCACTGCAAACAGTAGCTAATGACAGATGATTTTTCAGACACAATAATCTAGTTTTCAAGTAAACAAAATTATAAAGGCAGCCCAACTATCGGGAACCTTAGTTGCTTACCTAATAAAAACCACAATCAAATCAGTATCATGGTTTTAGATTCTGGAATGTGCAAATCTGTGGTAGTTCTCTTGTTTAGCCCAGTGATAGATTACAGAAAGCCAAAAAGTCAGCAGTTTCATTTAGGGACTGAACTATTAGAAACTGCAGATGGAGAGGGGCAGCATTTCAATTATCCCCATCCTCCTCCTAAAGGAGACACTCTCAGCACCAAAAACTGATGCATAATTCTGTTAAATTATTGTGGTTAAACTGCTTACAGTAGCTACAACTCTTGTACTGTGGTCACCATTAACGTTCTATATTACTTTAGATCTGTGTAGCTACCAGTTCATGTTACAATTCAGTTAACAGGATAACAGAGTTGGAAGGGATCTTGGAGGTCTTCAAATCCAACCTCCTGCTCAGTCATGAAATCCTATACTATTTTAGACAAATGCTTGTCCAATCTCTTCTTTAAAATCTCCAGTGTTGGAGCACCCACAACGTCTAGAGACAAATCATTCCAGTGATCAATTGTTCTAACTATCAGGAAATCTTTCCTTAACTTCTAAGTTGATTCAATGTTTTGGATGGGAAATAAAGTCCCAAAATTATTTAGAATTAGAGCATCTGTTTTCTCTCATCTATATTGGGATCCATGAAAGGTAATTTTCTAGCTGTTTTTCGGAAGAGAACTGGAAAGTTTTTCAGTAATAACATTCAAGCTATTTCTCCTTTCTCCGAGTCTGCTAACCTAAACACCACAATTAAAGCACTAGAAAAGTTGCTGTTCTCTACATGGGATGATGATTAACCATTTATTTATCTGATTTATATCCTGCCTTTCTAATCAGAAGCACTAATCAGACCATTTCAGTTAAGATTAATGAGAGTAAGACTCCAACTGAGCCCAGAAATATGAGTCACCACATGACCATTCATTCATTAAGTGAGTCAACACATGACCATGACCAATTTTATGACCATTTTGTGCCAGTTGTTAAACAAACATTACAATCATTAAGTGAAGCTATTATATCCAATGGATGTTTTTTTGCCAGAAACCAGAAGTGAAGTATTCATTCCACTGGAGCTTGTTTGTGATCGTTAATTTTAGTGGCTCTTGTGTACTTCAAGTGTTCATCTTCTAGATGTATTTATTTTTATTTTTAGCCTGTACTTGTTGGCAGAAGTAACTCAGCTTTCCCTTTAATCAATTAAAGTGTAGTGGATTTTATTATATTTTTCTTATATTTTGTTATTTTGCTATTGTATACTGCCTAAAGCCCTTCAGAATAAGATGGATTATAAGCACCTCCCATTAATTAATCATTTTCCAGCAGTTATATTCATCTCATTAATACCTAAAGAGAAATACAGTCTCGTATTTCCAATCAGCGATGCAAGCCTATTTCTGACAACATAAATGGGGTTTGGAAAAAAATTGTGCTGCCTTCTGTACTGCAAGCAGATGAAAAATATCAGCCCAATAAGAGTAACTTTGCCTTTAGAATACACAATGTTTTAGGAGATCCACAAACGCTTTTGAATGTATTAAGAACTTGTTATGTGACATCCTCCTTCATAATGTCTTTTCAAATTACAGAAGTGCTTAGTAATTGCTAGGAGATCAAGAAAACAAAAAGGCCACATGCTCCCTGTTTAATAAGCTCAGTCAATAAAAATGAGCGCTGAAGAGCATTCGTCATGACATTTTGTGGTATACAGTGATGGAAACATGAGTTTCTGTAAGTGAGTTGTGACAGGATATGGAAAAATTGCATAGTACATGATTTCCCAGACTAGGTCCCAGTGTCTTCTTTGTGCAAATTCTGGTAAAAAATCTATAAACATCCTGGGTGAAATTCACAGTAAGCTGTTTTGGGTTTTAGGCACATTTGGAACTATACAGAATTTTTTTATGAGTATTCTCACAAAATGGATGCCATGAAGTTTGTGGCCATTCACAATTCACTTACTAGAAGGCAAACTGGAAGATGGCTGCCTACCCTTCCTCTTCTATGTTGCCCTCTTTATTTGAGGGGGGAGGGAAGCGAACATATTTTCAAACCAAGATTGGGCTGGAGTCAGCCATCATTCTGATTTCCTAAAAAGGCTTCAAGATACAGAAGCATTCTTGGAAATAAAAATAATAAGGAAGGTAGTTTCCTACATATTTATTTTAAAGTATCCAAAAGTCAGGACAGAAAGTGAGCCCATTAGTATCTATAAATCACATTTATACAAGCATTCAAATCAACTGTATTTGAATACCCCTAATCTGGTGTATACTTTCTAGATCTTGAGTCATGACAGTTGGGCCATATTAATTAGGAATCCTGAAAAAGATTGGATTTACTTATCCACAAATTTGTAATAATAATTTTCTCACAAAACTAGTCCATAAACCTTAGAAACAGCTTTCACAAGCCCATCATGAATAGGAAAAAATACCCAAAATATCCAATATTCAAAATACATGAAATTGCAGATTTCTTGCACTTATGAAAAAAATTGCCCCAGTCCTACAGCTACTTCTCCAACTGATGGCTGCTCAGACTCTGTTTAATAATTCTAACTCTGAAGACAGAGTCTTCTACAATTAATTCTTACAGTAAAAAAATTGTGCCAACTTCAAACCTAATAAAACATAAATTAATAAATACTTTACATAATAAACTTTGGACTATTTGAAAACAATCCTGTCTCCACATAATCTCTACTTTTCCCAGAAAAACATACCCAACTTCTTCAACTACATCTCTCTGGATATTTTGTAGCTCATCACACTAGCCCAAGAAGAGGCAACAAGGCATGCTTCATATTTTTAGAGTCACAATTCTTATAAACACCCGAGTGACCATGCTAGGAAGGATTTCAAGGATTAACATTTTATAGCTTCAAGATACATCATGTTACAATTCAGTTAACAGGATAACAGAGTTGGAAGGGATCTTGGAGGTCTTCAAATCCAACCTCCTGCTCAGTCATGAAATCCTATACTATTTTAGACAAATGCTTGTCCAATCTCTTCTTTAAAATCTCCAGTGTTGGAGCACCCACAACGTCTAGAGACAAATCATTCCAGTGATCAATTGTTCTAACTATCAGGAAATCTTTCCTTAACTTCTAAGTTGATTCAATGTTTTGGATGGGAAATAAAGTCCCAAAATTATTTAGAATTAGAGCATCTGTTTTCTCTCATCTATATTGGGATCCATGAAAGGTAATTTTCTAGCTGTTTTTCGGAAGAGAACTGGAAAGTTTTTCAGTAATAACATTCAAGCTATTTCTCCTTTCTCCGAGTCTGCTAACCTAAACACCACAATTAAAGCACTAGAAAAGTTGCTGTTCTCTACATGGGATGATGATTAACCATTTATTTATCTGATTTATATCCTGCCTTTCTAATCAGAAGCACTAATCAGACCATTTCAGTTAAGATTAATGAGAGTAAGACTCAACTGAGCCCAGAAATATGAGTCACCACATGACCATTCATTCATTAAGTGAGTCAACACATGACCATGACCAATTTTATGACCATTTTGTGCCAGTTGTTAAACAAACATTACAATCATTAAGTGAAGCTATTATATCCAATGGATGTTTTTTTGCCAGAAACCAGAAGTGAAGTATTCATTCCACTGGAGCTTGTTTGTGATCGTTAATTTTAGTGGCTCTTGTGTACTTCAAGTGTTCATCTTCTAGATGTATTTATTTTTATTTTTAGCCTGTACTTGTTGGCAGAAGTAACTCAGCTTTCCCTTTAATCAATTAAAGTGTAGTGGATTTTATTATATTTTTCTTATATTTTGTTATTTTGCTATTGTATACTGCCTAAAGCCCTTCAGAATAAGATGGATTATAAGCACCTCCCATTAATTAATCATTTTCCAGCAGTTATATTCATCTCATTAATACCTAAAGAGAAATACAGTCTCGTATTTCCAATCAGCGATGCAAGCCTATTTCTGACAACATAAATGGGGTTTGGAAAAAAATTGTGCTGCCTTCTGTACTGCAAGCAGATGAAAAATATCAGCCCAATAAGAGTAACTTTGCCTTTAGAATACACAATGTTTTAGGAGATCCACGAACGCTTTTGAATGTATTAAGAACTTGTTATGTGACATCCTCCTTCATAATGTCTTTTCAAATTACAGAAGTGCTTAGTAATTGCTAGGAGATCAAGAAAACAAAAAGGCCACATGCTCCCTGTTTAATAAGCTCAGTCAATAAAAATGAGCGCTGAAGAGCATTCGTCATGACATTTTGTGGTATACAGTGATGGAAACATGAGTTTCTGTAAGTGAGTTGTGACAGGATATGGAAAAATTGCATAGTACATGATTTCCCAGACTAGGTCCCAGTATCTTCTTTGTGCAAATTCTGGTAAGGAATCTATAAACATCCTGGGTGAAATTCACAGTAAGCTGTTTTGGGTTTTAGGCACATTTGGAACTATACAGAATTTTTTTATGAGTATTCTCACAAAATGGATGCCATGAAGTTTGTGGCCATTCACAATTCACTTACTAGAAGGCAAACTGGAAGATGGCTGCCTACCCTTCCTCTTCTATGTTGCCCTCTTTATTTGAGGGGGGAAGGAAGCGAACATATTTTCAAACCAAGATTGGGCTGGAGTCAGCCATCATTCTGATTTCCTAAAAAGGCTTCAAGATACAGAAGCATTCTTGGAAATAAAAATAATAAGGAAGGTAGTTTCCTACATATTTATTTTAAAGTATCCAAAAGTCAGGACAGAAAGTGAGCCCATTAGTATCTATAAATCACATTTATACAAGCATTCAAATCAACTGTATTTGAATACCCCTAATCTGGTGTATACTTTCTAGATCTTGAGTCATGACAGTTGGGCCATATTAATTAGGAATCCTGAAAAAAGATTGGATTTACTTATCCACAAATTTGTAATAATAATTTTCTCACAAAACTAGTCCATAAACCTTAGAAACAGCTTTCACAAGCCCATCATGAATAGGAAAAAATACCCAAAATATCCAATATTCAAAATACATGAAATTGCAGATTTCTTGCACTTATGAAAAAAATTGCCCCAGTCCTACAGCTACTTCTCCAACTGATGGCTGCTCAGACTCTGTTTAATAATTCTAACTCTGAAGACAGAGTCTTCTACAATTAATTCTTACAGTAAAAAAATTGTGCCAACTTCAAACCTAATAAAACATAAATTAATAAATACTTTACATAATAAACTTTGGACTATTTGAAAACAATCCTGTCTCCACATAATCTCTACTTTTCCCAGAAAAACATACCCAACTTCTTCAACTACATCTCTCTGGATATTTTGTAGCTCATCACACTAGCCCAAGAAGAGGCAACAAGGCATGCTTCATATTTTTAGAGTCACAATTCTTATAAACACCCGAGTGACCATGCTAGGAAGGATTTCAAGGATTAACATTTTATAGCTTCAAGATACACTATTCTTGTTCTCATCATTGTAATCTCCCTGTTTTTAGCAAGTGTCAGTTATTCATATGGACTCAGATGCCCAGATTTCAAGTCCATCAACAACATTCCAATATGTTTGAGGTATGAAGAAGGCATATACTGTAGTTGCTCAGTTGCATGTTCTAAGGAGCTACAAATCATCTCTTGAAATAACAAGAATAGGAAATAAAGATTTTGCACAAATATGGATTATAGAGGATGCATTTTTTTAAAAAAAGGCAGTCATATCAGCTGTTTTAAAAAGTTCTCCATTGTAGCTTTGCTGTTTCCAGGTACAAAACAGATTGTAACATGTCAATTGGTTCCTTACCACGTTACATTAAACATATAATGAACAAAAGTAATCTCTTGTTAAAAGCCTCAGAATACAAATCTATTAAATTAAGCAGAAAATTAACACAGAAAATCAAAAGCCAGCAGTACCAACACTTGCATTCATTCAAGTTTCCTACGTCATACATATTTATTTTAAAAAGCAACTCATTAAAGAACTATGTGTAAGCATCGAAGTTAGTGAAAATAACCTGTTAATATAATTTTTACACATAGTACACACACTTTACACACCTAACACAGAAAGCAGCATTTCCTTGAGCCTCTGTGGCGCAGTGGTTAGAGTGCACCACTGCAAGCTACTTCTGCAGCCAGCTGCCTACAATTTGGCAGTTCAAATCCCACCAGGCTCAAGGTTGACTCAGCCTTCTATCCTTCTGAGGTGGGTAAAATGAGGACCCAAATTGTTGGGGGCAATATGCTGACTCTGTAAACCTCTTAGAGAGGGCTGTAAAGCACTATAAAGTGGTATATAAGTCTAAGTGCGATTTCTATTGCTATTTCATTTTTATAAATGTTTGTAAAATTAGAGTGGATGAATCAGAGACATAACAATTTTCTATGACTCCAATCCTGAGAAATTACATCCTTTTTAGTGATAAGCTTGTCCCAATATGATGATTTTTCAGGACATTTTACACATTGAATTGCTCTGGAAGGACTTTGGGTGAGTTACTGTTGTCTTGCTAGAGTTGGCTGATATTTCATTATTTATGCTATTATTTGTGGCATGTACAGTAATATTGATTGTAATTTGTGTTCTGTTATTATAGGTTATGGTTTGTTCTCATCATAGACTTTTTAATGTTAATGTCTATGAAAAGAACAAACCCTAACCAAAACACAATTAAATTATGTTGATGTACAGATTTGATACCCATGTGTTATTATTTATCTATCTGAGTTACACTGTGGATGTTTGTTGTGGAGGTGGCAGCATATAAATTCATATTCATGCATACACACACCAACATGCTGCACAAGAGACACATACACACACACAAACAGAATCAGTACTTACTCCTTGTTTCTGTTCTCAGTACAAGGATGGTAAAGAACTTTAACAGCCTTATGAATCTCAGCAGGCCTCAAAGGAGATGACAGCTCAGGTTCAAGTAATGTAAAAATGTTTTTGGAAACTGGGTTTCCTGACATTTCCACCATCAGTGTGTCACAATTCAATACCCAGATCTATGGATAAGAAACGTTATTACAAGTCATATTTAGAGATAAATGAAAGTGGAACTATTATTATGCATTGGAGACAAATTCCTTGTGTGTTCAATCACACTTGGCCAATAAAGAATTCTATTCTGCTCTGCTCTATTCTATTCTGTTCTATTCTTATCCCTATCCCTATCCCTATACGTATTCCTATTCTTTTTCTCACATAAAAAGCCATAGAGGACACAACACTACTACTGAGTTGCCCACAATTACTTGATTACAACACATTTTGGGCACTTGGCAACTGGCTCACCTTTACAGCCAGTTGCAGCATTCCACAGTCACATGACTGATTTATGATGGGGGTTTTCCCCCCTGGTTTCTGGCCTTTTTGGACATTCTAGTAAAGAACACCCCTTAGAAATACATGGGTTCACTTAATGACCACTGTAAAAAAGTGAAATAATTCAGGTCCAGCTTATTTCTTTAAAAAATTTAATGCAATTTTATTGATAATGTAAATCTGTACCTTTAGCTTTTATATTCTGTTTTTGTTTCAGAATTTTGATAGTTGCCTTGAGTAATAGCCACAGTAGAAAAATGGATTATAACCTAACCACTCATTCAAACCAAATAAACCAACGCATTATGGCTGTCATGACTTACAATATTCTGGTTATATGTCAGACTGGTTATATGTCGAGGGCTACCTACACCTGGTTTTTAAAGCTCCTGTGCTCTCTGGAAAATGCCAGTTACTAGCTTTGTCTTTATAGGGGAAAAATTCATTTGGTTGTTTTGCTAAAAGGTAAAACAGACAAGGATATTTCAAGGTTTGTATAAAAGCTTCTTGCTGTTATTTCGGAACTGTAGAAAATGTGCTCTCAAAATTAAAAAAGAATGGCTGACTTCACCACTGATGATGAGCTCCTATTATAAATTGGCAATGCACACACACACACATCAGGATGGGTGGCTTCCATACCCAACCAGCATTTTACTATTGGTGTTGGAAAGATAAAAAGGAATCTCCTTAGTCAGGAGATAAGATCAAGTTATGTGGTTGGAGAACTCTGAAGTTAATCAATGGAACTCTTTTTAGAAAAAGAGAAAGCATTGGTTTATTTGATTTGAATGAGTGATTAGATTATAATCCATTTTTCCACTCTGGGTAATACTCAAGGAAACTATAGGTAGTTCTCAATTTATGACCACAATTGAGTCCAAAATGTATATTGCTCAATGAGAAATTTGTTAAGTGAGTTTTACCCCATGTTTACGACTTTTCTTGCCACATTTCTTAAGCAAATCACTGTAGTTGTTAAATTATAAACACAGTTATTAACCCCCTGGTTTCCCCATTTACTTTGCTTGTGAGAAGGCTGCAAAAGGTGATATAACATGATTCTGAGACAGTGCAACAGTCATAAATCTGAGTCGGTTGCCAAGAATCTGAATTTAAATTACATGACCATGGGGATGTTGCAATAATCATAAGTGTGAAAAATGGTCATAAGTCCCTTTTTTCAGTGCCGTTGCAACTTCAAACGATTACTAAGCGAACTGTTGCAAGTTGAAGACTAAACTGTATCAAAACTGTGAAACAAAAACAGAATATAAAAGTTAAAGGTAAAGATTTAAATTATAAATAAAATTGCATTAAAATAATTAAAAGAAATAAGCATAGGATGACATTGCATTCTACAATCTGAGAACAATGGAGGAAGAATACACTGGCTTGCCTCACTGTTAGTGCGAACTTCTTCAAAAGAGTTCCTTCTACAGATCTTAACCACTGGGTAAGTCTGTAACAAGATGAGGCAGCTTCTAATAGGCAGCACTAAGACTTGTGACTTACCAAGATATACACTGTGCCATCCATTCCTTGGATGCTGAACCTAAATGTGCTTCTAGAAAATGTGAGTTCCATGAAGCACTTGGCTACAACATTCTGTATAAAGGAAGACCTGTTTTGGAGCAGAAAAGACAATTATTTATAAAATACTAAGAAATACCATTATTTGAAAAATAAGTGAGAATGTCAAAAAACATCCTAGGCCCAAGTAATTAACCTTTTTAAACCAAACTTTTTAGGTCCCACTAGCTGTATTTTCAGTTTATAATCTGCTAGGTTGTGCTGCAACACATTGTTGCGGCAATTTTACACCCATTTAAAACAGAGAAGAAAATGTTGCCCTCATCAATTTGGAAGAACTGAGGCTGTAAATGGAACTCTGAGGGCCACATTCAGTTAGCAGTCTGCCCATTCGTCTTCTAGGACATTCTTGTCTCATTCCCCACTATCCTTCAGATCTATCAAAACAAAACTGGCAGGACCTGCGATCCCAGGCAAATGGGACAGCATCAGGCTGCAAGGCTCCATCTGATCAAGTCACATTTTAGCATTTTCTAGTAGCATTTCTATCTTTCTTGGGACTCCATTGTGCAGCAGCAAGTATAAAACAGTGGAAGAGAAAAACAAGGAATTTTCTTTTTGTATTGGAAAAAAACAGGTTAAGAGAAGAAGAGGCAGGCATAAAACTTAGCAGTGGTCCATATAAATGAGCCTTTGGTGATAAAATTGGCTCTTCAAATGGATTTTTAAAAATTAAAGCAGAGTATAATTAACAAATTAAAGTCCAAATCAGTTTTGAATTCTTTAAGCAATCCATTTGTTCTCCTGTCCTCATATTTCCATCCTTCTTCCATAGTTACAAAAACACTTTTTCCCTACATCATAATAAATTGCCACATCTATTTTGAATCAGAATGGGTCCAAGACAAAGTACTTTGGATTAACAAGAGTATGCACCAATCTTGTTAACATTGCCTACCCTGAGTATATACTGGACCCACAGTATGGAGGAGTTTTCGATACCAACAGAGCTTTCAGAATTATTTTTTGTTATTGTACATTTACAATTATGCAACTACATCACGCTCCTGTCAGAAGCAATGAGGCACTTCCAGGTTGAAAACATTAGCTGGTAACATCACCATTGTCCAGCGGATGCCCTGTTGGGGGCTCCTTTCATGTCCTCAGCAGGAGCTGGAGCACAGGATAGGCGCTCACCCCACCCCACACAGCAGTACTCGGGTCTCAAACAGGGGCTTGCTAACCTCCAACTCAGCATCCTAACTACATGAGCCACCCTGCTCCTGTACAATTGCAATGACTCTCAGTATACACTTATTCTTGAACATCATTATATTTTTGATGTCCAGTGTGATGCAGGCATAAAACAAATGCTACAGAATCCCCCCTTTATATACTGATGGCAATAGACTACATTCAGTGATTCTTCCCTTCAGAATTATGTGTTTTAGTTAAATGTCACCCAACAATTAAAAAAGCAGAAACTTTAATGAATCCAAAAGCTGCATAGGCTAGAAAGTGATGGCTAGATACCAGCTTTTAATTGGCAATTATATGATTCATGGCAGAAATTAATTAAAGCAACATTAGGTTTGCATAATGTGCCACTGATTAACCCTAACCCTTGATACAGCAGCAAGTGAATGATTGGGTTGGGGACTTATTAATTCTGTTGTAAGCATACTGGAAACAATGATTTTACAAGGGCATTGTCAAGATGTTAAAAGCATTTTCAAGGGCAGAATAACCAATATGAAAACCTGGATGGACCAATCAGAAAATACTTGGGTGAATCTGGTTTTACAGATGCAGCAAGAGTGAACACTCCTCTACTTACTTTGTTACCAGCTACCAAAGTTGCCCAGACCTTGTTTGGGAAGAAGAGTGAACAATGGAGCACCCATATTTTCAAAGCTATGAAATAGGTTCAAGGACCTTCCATACTTTTTAAAGTAACATGAAAGTGTTTTTTTAATTGCCAAAAATTTTGTAAGAATATTAAACAGTGCCAAAATTTCTATGTTCTTACATGAAATCTCATAAGATCTGGGTGATTTATTTATTTATTGCTTTCTTTTCCATTAATGTTTCAAGTTCACTTATTTACTGTGGGGTAGGTTACAATGTTGTGCAGAATCACACCATGGTGCCTGCCATATAAAACAATTGCTGACCTCTGCATTATGAGAACAAGCCACAAGATTTAATCTTTTCTATTTACCTCTTGTACAAAAGGACAAGATTCAGTCTTTTGGAGCTACAGACGGGCCAAAAGTATTGTTACTCTTTACTTTTTCCCAAAGAATCCCAATTTGCCATGAAACAAGTTGAAACAAGGCACCCACCATTTTTTACTCCATAAAGCAGAAAGTTTGCATCTGATATATAACATAACATATTCCTATAAAGAATAAAACAAATGGAAATGGCATAGCATAACTATTGGTATCTCTTAGTAGTTAAAAGCCATTATTGGATTTAAGTGAGGGGTGCCTATACTTTTGGCCAACTCTGTAATCCAGAAGAGAGGTTGTGCCTTTAAAATTGGACATTAGAAATCTAAGAAACTGATACAGAGTCATCTAATGATCTCCAAGATCTTTGATTTGAATGTTTTTATTCCCTGATGTCAAACCCTAATTACACAATTGAAAGAGAAAGAGCAGGGGAACTTCCGGTTTGTCAGCTTCGCAGCGGCAGGGATTTGCGGCTGCGCGATCCCTGCCGCGCTAGCCGCTTTGGGGCTCCCGACCCAGACGGGTGCGGAGCTAGGCTGCCCTGCAGGGACAGCTGAAGGTAGGGGGATCCGGAGAGGGGTTTGGGGTGTTGCAGACCCCCTCCCGTCCGGTAGAACCCTCTTTTCCCAGGACGGTGCAGCGGCGGTCCGTAATGGCCGCCACAAAGAAGCTGGCAGCCGGGTAAGAATGCGCAGGAGGAAGTGGAGAAAGTGCTTGAGAGGAGAAAGTTTTTCTTGGCTCCTAGGACTCTAAGACATATTTAATAAAATTCCTGAAAAGTATGACTTTCTGAATAATACCTGCCAGAAGAGGAAAAAAGCGGCTGTTTGATGGTGCTGAAAGGATAGCTTTCCCTCTTTTCCTACGGAATAAATAACTGGATATTAAGAAACCTATTTTTTTAGGTGAAAATTGGTTTTAAGCGATGAGTGGGAGAGAGAGGATTAAAAAGAAAATATTTGTATGCTAAGACTTTGTTGGAGCAGATGCCTTAAGGATTTGAAGACTAGAAGATATTGCAATAAGATTTTAAACAGATTTGGACTTTCTTTCTCTTTGATTGATATTACCCCAGAAGGAGAAAGTGAGAACTCTGCCTTGGTTTGGACTGACTGATAACTTTGGGACTGTTTTATTTTTTTATTTTCTTTTGAATATTCTGGTTGTTGTAAGAAGAAAGAAGGGGAAAAGAAAAGAAAAGATTTATAATGGCTCTTTCTGTTGAGGAACTAAGAAAAGAATATGAACAAGTAAAAAAAATGGTAAAGATGGTGTGGAAGAAGCTTTCCTTTTTTTAGAAATGGCGCTTACTAACTATCAACAAACATTACAACAGATGAAGACAGCAGAGGAACAAGAAAGAAAGGAAGGAGCCATTTTTAATGAATCTCAGAATTTGATCAAGAAAGAAGGAAGAGAGAAAAGAAGAAAACTAAAGGACTTAAGATCTAAAAAACATTTAAGAAAGGGAAAAATAAGGTGCAAAACCAATATGATGATAGTAAACAAAAGGGAAAAGGAATACGACAGAGAAGGGAAGCCGGTAAGGCAGAGGTTAGAAGAAGGGGGTAGAAAGGTTTGTTGGGAGAAGAAAGAAAGGGAAAAGGTGGAGAAAAGCTACAATGTTTTGAAATTAAATGGAAAAAAGAAATTTTTATGGATAATGGATAAAGTATAATTTTTTTAAAAAAAAGATTTTGCAAGGTACATAAGATGAGATGGTAGTATTGTAATGGTTTAAGAGTTGATAAGAGATTAAAATGTTAAAATGTTTAAAAATGATTGGCTTTAAAATTTAATAATAGGGGAGGTTTAGAATACTGTTTTAATTAAAGAGTTTAATAAGATTATGGTATTGATGTTATTATAAAAATTTTATTATAGTATCTTTTTTAATATTTGGATTTATTGTCTAATTATGTACTTAATTATTTTGGATGTATTAGTTAGATAGAATGTACCAAGCAAAATCGGATTGGGTATTGGATATTATTTTAAAGATTAATTTGACTAACTTAGGGGGAGATAGAAAGGCATCATACTCTGATTAATGATTTCAGGAGAAACTTATTTTCTTCTTTTTCATAAGGAATGAGACAAAGGGATGATAAAAAATGGACAAAAGATACAAATATAATGATTCAAACTAAGATGATTAATTAAGATAGAATTAAGAAGGGTGAAATATGTGGAGAAGTTAATATAGAAGGCTTAGAATGGTAAATAAAATAAGTAATGATATGTAAGATGAGCATGAATATAATTGAAGTCCATGAAGAGAGAGACACCTGGGTCCAAGTTACTTTCCAAAAAGATTTTTTATGTTTTGTGTGTTGTGTGTATATGTTTTTTTTTGGGGGGGAGAATTAGTAAAAACTTGTAGAAATATAGAATGAGAATAATGGTAACTAAGTCAGAAAGAAATAGATGAAATAATAATAATGATATTGAATAAGAATAAAGAGAAGTAAAGAGAAATTGAATAAGAGGTTTTGGTATGTTATATGGAAATGGTTTAAAATAGAATCATAATTTATCTGACTTGTTAAATTTACAATGAAAAAAGGTTTAAACATGTAATGAATAATGATAATTTGTGTGTTTTAAAAATTAATAAAACTTGTTTAAAAAAAAAAAGAAAGAGAAAGAGCAGGAAAAACCATATTTAGTGAATACACAATTATCATTACTTAAATTATATACAGGGTTTTGAATTAATTTCTCCAAAGAGAGCCGTGCCTATCAAAAAGTTGCTTTACATATAGTATTTAGCCAGCTATACCTTTTTAATATAGAAATACATGATACTACCTTGGTATTATGCAAAAGCTGTCTTCAGATGGCTGAACAAGCAATTCTGTGAAATAGTATTTTATGACACCTATGAGGGGGAAAATGAAATTTTGTACCATATGAATTAATGTACAATGACAATATACTTAAGTCAGTAAGTCATGAAAACATAATGAGGAAACAAGTAACAAGCTTGAGGACATGGATCACATAGAACAAAGTGGTTAAGAGAGGAGCCATATTGAACTAGGACTAGAGAGAACACTAAAATGGAGAAAGGAACTCAAATATTAAACCTGTCTCTGCTGCCAACATTGCAACGATTTCTATCCTATCCAACTTAATTCAATATGTACCCATATCAAACAACAAAATGGCATGGTTTTTTGTCTGCTTCGCCTTCCTTGTCTCATTCCTTCTTTCTCAACAGACCTACCACACCAGTTCTCTTACAAAATAAAATCAACTGGGAAAGTATTAAAAAATTGAAAATTGTTATCTCTGGTAACCCTTAATGGACTTTTGCTGAGTAATAGGTTTTTTAGGTTTTATTTATCAGCAAGAGATGAGGTAAATGAAGAAGAGATCGTGTGTTTCATTTTAAGACGAAGTGATATGTTAACTACAATTATTTATACTTGCTGTGATGAAGGGAGAAGTTACTTTATATATATATACATACATACATACATACATACATACATACATACATATGTATGTGTATGTATGTATGTATGTATATATGTATGTATTTCCTTTTTTTAACCATATTCTTATTTTATTTTTTCCATCTTTTCTGTTTTTATTTTTTATTTTTTTATTCTTTTAATTTTCTTAGTTTGTATCATTTTTTAAAAAAAATTCATTGTTATGCTTAATAAATTGAAATGATGCTTCAAATATGCTGAAAAGCATTCCAAGATCAAGGGGTTTTTCATTTTCAAAAAGGCAATTAGTTAAATGATGAGTATATATTAATTCAGAGCACGGCACACCATTAAATGCATCTTATATGACCAACAGCAGAAGCAGGTTGTAAATCCTATACTCCTTGTCAATTTTCCAAAGGCACCAGGTTGACTACTGTTGGATGCTAGACAACATGACTCTTTGAGTCTGGGTGTTCTTAAGAATTACAACTTGGAGCATTCTTAAAAATTATCCATAAGCACAGCTGGAGTCACCTCTTTTCACCTAGGCCTGATCCTGTCCCTCTTTTGACATGGAGCTGTGCAATAAATAAAATCTTAAAACTTGTTAAACTTTTGCATGTCAGTTATTTATTAAAGACCCGAGAAGAGGATGAATTGGAAAAAATATGTGGCAATTTCATAAATATTTACATTCTGCCACGCTTTCAAATTTCAGGGATGCTTACATTATTCAAATGCATTATTAATGCATACAAAATCGAAACTGTTCCCAAAAGATTTTAAAATTAGGCTTTAACAGTCCAACCAAATGATGTGGTAGGGTAGCTTTTCCTCAAGCTGGACCACCTGGAAACATGTATATTTCAGCCCCCACCCCAATTCCAAAGACAGATGGCATTTCTCTCTCTCTCTCTCTTTCTCTCTCTCTCTCCCTTCCTCCCTCCCTCTGATTTCTAATGTCTCCCTAATAGTATTCAATGCCTTTCTTTTCCTCTTCCTCAGCACTATCTTTGTCAAGAACTCAGTTCCTGTAAAATTGCTCACATTAAGAAAATAACCCTTCCAATATTGCCAAAAAAAACTGTATGAAGAGTAACCATATTTTGCTTTGTAAACTGAAATCCTGTAGAAAGGATCTTAAAGTTGTTTTGAAATATCCCTTTTATTCACTCAACCTCTTTCCATTACCAGCCCCCAGCAACTGTCTTTGCTTTTCTTGTTCCCTTCTGCTACGTATTAAAACACAAAAACATGCTTTTGCTCATTCCAAAAAAAGTGAATTATCCTTTGACTCAAGTTCAATAGTTGGTGATATCATAGACACCCAAATCCTTTTTTTTTTTTTTTTTGGGGGGGTAGTGGTTGGCTATGAAAGATTGTTTCAATTTAATTTCTGAACGTTTCGTTAGCAGACTAAGTAACATCATCAGCAGAATTTTCTTTTCCTATTCTCTCCTTAGCTTATGTCTTGTGTGCCAGTGTGGTCAGTTAGTTGTGTGTCCTTTGCTTGGAAAATATACAGAAGGGCTTTGCTGTTTCCTTCTTCTGAAATGTATTTTTTGTCCCCAGTCTATTAATAGAGAGAACCAGTTTGGTCTAGTTGTTAAGGCACCAGGTTAAAAAGACCATGAGTTTTGCTTTAGCCGTGAAAGCCAGCTGGGCGACCTTGGACTAGTCACTCTCAGCTCAACCCAGCACACAGGGTTGTTGCTGTGGAGAAAACATGAGGAGAAAGGTGTGCTGGGTTTATTTGCCATCTCGAGTCATTTGTAAAAATATTAAAAGCGAGATATAAATGTATATATGTAATATGTGTGTGTGTGTATGTATGTATGTATGTATGAATGTATGTCCTGGGGCTTCCTGAGGGCTAATCTCCAGTTAACTTTTCAAGACCAGTCACTTCCCCATCTGCTGTACCCTAGCTAGATTTTTTTATTGTTGTTAAAATAAGAAAAAAGAAAAACAAAGGAAATAAGGTGCCCTTTCCTCAAAAAGAGGATTGATTTCATTGGGAAAGTAGGGGAAATTGTGTTACTCTGCTCAGGACTAATAGGAAAATGGAAGAAATATTTTATCATAGAAAGGAGCTCGGGGTGGCAAGACAGACTTACAGGAAATAGCAACTCTTCACATAATTCTTTGAGATGGGCAACTTTACTCCCTGGGAAGTAGGGGTATACCTGACTTTGCAGGTACATTTAATTTTTTATTTATTTTTTGCTCCTAAATCCAGACAAATTTTATGGCTGCTTAATGAAAATGTATTTAGAATAAAAGAAAAACCTTGGTCCTTTCAAACCCATCTAAAAAACAGAAATTTTAACAGGTCATTTAAAAACCTCTCTAACAGTAGGTGACTAAAACAGCTTTCAAAGATTTTGTCTGAGAATTCAGTACCTGAGGGCATAGTTTCTCCCAACAACATCTTGCAGCGCTTACAAATTATTTTACCATTTTTCTGTGAATTCTGCAAGGCAAAGAAAAAGATTTAAATGCCTTCTTATTTGGCAGATACATGAGGAGAAAATCTGTTTAAAATTTCTACAAATAATTCAATCTATTGCCAATTTCCTCCTGTTATATTCCAGACAAATGAGACCATGTTTCTTTCAAATTCCCAGCATGAACATATTAAGGAAGACTATTATAATTCCGTAACAATGACCAATCAGCCCTTAAAAATGACTGAACCTGGTCCCCGCCATTACTGCCTACAATAAAGAGCCCACTAGTGCACAGTCATTAAACTGCGAAGCGGGTGATTTATTCACAGAGAACATTTTATTAAAATTGTGTATATTCAGTCACCAAGAAGACTGAAGACTTCACCATGGATTCTAGATTCGTGCATTGTAGAAAAGCAATAGCAATTTCAGCATCAAATTACCAAACGCTATTTGAGAAGACGTATAATCATCAAACCCACATTTAAGAATGTAACATGCTCTAGTATTTCATGAGCAGGCCTGTAAGTCATGTTGATTGAAATAATTATTTCCACTTTGCAACATGCTGGGTGAGAAAGGGAGGAAGAAAGTGCAATGGCAGGTCATGTAACTTCCTTTGCAGAAAACTTGGGACATATCGAAATGGCCAGGCAAATATGACAACCCTTTTAAGAGAGGGCCTGGATTGCTGTTGTCAGTCTAAATCAACTGAGCCATTTGAACCAATGACTTCGTTCATAACACATTTACCTGTTATTATTTTGTTCATAACATTTACTTTTAATTGATAGGCAGAGGGGAAGAAAATCAAAGAGAAAAACTGCCCACATATTATTAGATATACTCAGCAACTTGAAAACAGAACTCTGGACATGGATAGAAGGCATAGATGCAAAGACACTTCCCAACTTAAAGCATCCTGTTATTTTTATACCACAAAAAAACAGCAGAGCAAAATTCCCCATCACTGGCTTTCTGCAAATTCATTATCACGTAAGGTCCCATTACACAACATGTAAACCCCACTTTTTTTATCCTGTCCTTTGTTTTGGGCTCCCAGGTGAAGTGACCAAAAGATGCACTACTGTATGTCCTAAGGAAACACATGGACAGTTTAGTCCAAAGTTAACCAGTGAACATCAGGACTAAACAGAGAGGTAAAACTAGATTGGTGCCCTTCAGACCTAATAGATCAGAATTTCCATAATCCCCACCAGCTTGAATGTAATGTAGTCCAACACACTTAGAAGACAACTATTTTCATTGTCTGGACTAATAAAAGATTATGCAGCTAAAATTCCTCAGAAGGACCAAATATGGACTTGAAAACATGCCTTTTTCCAAATTTTACAAGCAGTCCAAAGACAAAATCTGCATAATTCTGAATCTGTGTAATATAAATTGAACATAAATTCCCAGCAGCAAACCTAAAATTCTGTGTTAAAATGAATCCTAATTTTATGGCATAAAGAAGAATTATCTAGTCTATACATCTGGCACTCATTATCTATGGCCTCATTTTCTGGTTTCTTGATATATCCACAATTTAAAATATGTGCTAGAATTTAGTGTCTGTAATATGTACAGCTTTGCATATCTAGTTTCCTGCCACATTTTTTGGAATACTACAGATCCTTATAATGTGGATGTTTTTTTCACAGTCTCATTATCTGTGATTTCATTATCTCAGGTTGCTCAGCAGGAAGAGAATTCCTGCAAATAACAAGGACAATCTTTAAACAGTATGCAAGGGAACTAATCTTGATTATACTTTTGCTGAAAACTATGCTAGGTAATTTAATATTATCAAAGAAACCATCTGGATTGGAACTAAGTCTGCCTTGTTTTCAACTGTATCCAAACATATGGTTTTAAAAGGAGTTATTTATTGATTTATTTATTTAATGTATTTCTTTATTAGATTTAGAGACTGCCCAGTTCCAAAATGACTCTTAGTCACGCTAAATATAAACGATGCTAAAAATAAAAGAATTAAAGGAAAATAATAAAAAGAAAATCACAAGCATCAGACAACCATACTCCCTCTAATAAGAAACATCACCAACAGACTCAACAAATATACTTCCCCTAAGGCCCAGGAGAACAGCAGGTTTTTAAAGACAACTGGAGCATCATGAGGATGGGAGCTATATCTAGAAGAATATTGGGAAGCCTCAACTACAACTCTACAACAACCCAACCGTGAGGCCACTAGAATATCAGCGACTGTTCAGAAGGCTTCCTGACCCAGGAACTAGAAATGTAATCTGTGATTATCTCCAAGCAGAGTTGACAAAAGTTTCTCAAACTCTGAAGGACCAGGTCAATTCAATTAGTGCCTCCAAAATTTCCCCAATTCTTTGCCATTAGCTGTATTGTTTGAGGTACCAAGTTCCTTCCCTCTACTGCCAAACCTAATTCTTAGCTCTGTGGACAATGCAAATTCCCCTTCTGAGGCTTCTCCTGGTTTTTTTTAATCTTATTGCACAATATGCAGATGCTGCTGAACGTGGAAGTTTTTTCTTTTTGTTTTTAACAAAGCCACTGTGGCTAATTGTTTTTGGATTATTTATTTTTAATTCTAATTGTCCATTAATTCACAATGAATATAAGTAGCTTACGCTCTAAAACGTTTTCTTACAAAATCAACATTCAGAGGTTATGTTGCATTTTGCACACAATTCTGATGTTACCAATCTGTGGTCCAATATATTTTCTTCTGATTAGAACTTAATGTAATGATGATAAAAAAAAAGGGTCACGCACCAAGAACTCCATGGTTTTGCTGACCTGAACAGAAATAACAGTATGTTTTTGCCACACAAATTAAATCAATGTATCTTGTGTGACAACTTTCAGCTGTTGGCTAGCTGCACACTATTTTCCCCCCCTACTTCTATCTGAAAATGTCCTTGATACTGTCTGGAAGGAAACATTTTCCTCTAGAGATAAGCGGTAAGAACAGTTTGTGACCTCGGAGCATCTAAAATTATGTTGTGTGATGATTTGGAGAAGAGTTGTCTGAAGCATAGGAAATAGGTTGGTGTCAGCGGCACACAGTTTGGCACACAAGCAAGAGCTTCAGGGTTCATTATTCAATGACTTATCACCTGCTGAGACTTAACAAAGTGGGTGAAATGCTCCATTAAGGAGTCCTGTTTCAAGTGATGTGGAGGGCTGGCTAGGAGTCCTTTCTTTCTGTGATGGCTGTTTCACAGATCAAGTTATTGCCTGATGTTACAATCGCCAAGTGATGAAAATACACTTCAGCATTCTCCAAGATTTATGAGAAACAATAGCCTTCAAAGGCAAGGCACACATAATGATTTCTTTTGTGCATGGGGAAGAAGCAAGGGAAGGAGATTATATCACAGGCCTTTAGCTCTCCCAGTTATAAATACAAGGGTTTGGACCCTGCTTATGATTTTATCGAATGTTATTGATTTTTATTGTTCTCGGCTCCCCTCCCCCAAGATAACTGGGAACACTCTGTTATTGTTTACAACCGAATTAAAAATATTATAGTATATAGCACTGACTAAAACAAACTTTAAATCATATATAAATAGGATCTAATCTGGGACAGTCACCAAGACCAGAGGTTTGTTCTTCTAAGCGTTCAGCCCATCCTCAGGGAACTTCTCTCTAGCAGAGTGTGTGCTGGAGAGAAGTTAGAGAGAAATTCCCAGAGGATGGACTCCAGCACAAGTCTGAAAGCTCAGAAGACAAAACCTCTGGGTCCTGGTGACTGACCCAGATTGAATGCTGCAACATTATCCTGGGACACATATATTCGCCTTCATTCATATGAAATTAATTATATAATGAAACATCTAATGTTCTTTGACTAAGAGCTGACAAACAAATGCAATGATTGTGTAGTTTTGGTGGCACCATTTTCTTTTAAATTAACAGTAAAGAACATGCACTTTCTTTGTTCTAGTTGACATTTAAACCAGTAAGATCTTGTTAAAAATGAATAAGGCTATATATAAATCTAGCAATGCAATTATACATGACTCGCTGACTTTCTCACCTGCTCCAACAGACTTGAATGGCAATAGGAATATTACAACGTTTTCCCCATCAATAAGAGGTTGAACCTACAGTGATATAGTCTTCTGCATCCTATTTAAATGTTAAACAAGTAACTCCTGACTCTTCCACGCCAAGTAGTGATCAGAAATCATACACCAATCTTTAGAAGTTCAGCATTATTTGCCCGTGCCTCAAGGAACATTTTATTTGTCTAACCCAAAGTATTTATGGTCTTCTAAGTCTGCCAAGGTGTAGCTCAATTTCAGGGAGAGATTTCCAGTACAGAAAGCTGTGCTGTGAAAAAGTGACTGATTTTCAAAAGCATCAAAAGATCCAGAGATAAAAGCTACTTAACCCAGCTAGGTAAAGTGGAAGAACTGCATTCGGATCACTCAGACTCCAAATGTGGAGAGCCATTTTATATGCAGTGATGGATTGTACAAATGGCTATGAGAAATTTGGACTGAATAACCAGGTTTCCAAACCCCTTAATCAGACACATCTGGCCCCCACATAGTAACTTCTAATCCTGATTTCAAAATCTTTTAGCATTGGAGGGATGTAATTTCCATGCTTGTCACAAGAGATGCAAGAGTAACTAATAAATTCTGCTAAATTCTCCCCAGTAGAGATCATCACTGGATTTTTCCAGAACCAGAGGGGTGAAAAATAATTAATACATCTCAGAAGGATATCTTTGCTTTTATAATGTTCTGGTTAATTTGCTTTCAGTTTGCAAAGCTCTTTATAGAAGCTACACTTTTCATGTTGTGACAGTTTATAGTTCATTTATTTTTTTAACCAAAGGACACTTGTGTAGTAACATAAGCACATGTCATTTAACCTTATACTGGCTGGGTCTGCATACTGCACCACACTACAAAATGATTTGTTAGAGTTTGGCTTACCCCAATAAGCAAATTCAAGTACTATGATTTGCAAAATATAGTTTATGGCTTAGCCTGTTATGTTTTTCAGGCAAATGAGGCTTTCCTAGCTTAAACACTATCAGTGAACCCAAACAACTATACCAACAAATCTTCTTGCTACTGTGATCTTCAAAATCTTTGGCACACACACAAACACTCCAAACAATTATATAAGAGTTAAATCCAGGAACTGGGATCTTCAAATGATGTCGGACTACAAGGCCCATAACGACCAGAATGCGGTAAACTCACAGTTTCTAGGACCTGACTTAATGAAAAAAGCAGAGAACAATTGTGCAACTCAAAGGAATGCAGTCTTTTGCCTTATTTTTTTGTATATATTTACCAAAACACTCTCACTACTTGTAGTCCACTCATCCTCTGAATGAAGCTTTCCAGATTCTGTTCCCGATAACTCAGTTCTTGAATTAATCAGGAGGTAATTGTGTCCAAGAAAACAGTCATCAATTTGGGGATGAAGCAGGCTATCCTTGAAAGGGTTCGGATGGCAACACCATTCGTCAACCAAATCACTCCAGTTCTCAAAAGGAAGTGAAAGAACCCGGAGAAATGTCCTAAGCAAGAAGAGAATGAGTTGATTACCATAACAAATACAACAAAAATCCAGGCTGTACAGACTTCAGAACAATTGTATGAATACAGAAAAGGGACCAGATTTTCTGCTGTTTCTGATGCTGAGAACCATCCATAAAAATTGAGAATAAGGGGCAAATTATAACTGTGTTGGGGGGAACTTATATTTGTGTATCTTAACATAATGTTACCTGGACCACATGGGAAAAATTGGTCTAGGGCTATTAATGAAATTGAATGGTTTGATTCTGTTATGGAATAAAAGCAGCTTCCAACTGAATATACTTCACAAAAAACAATCTACCCTTAAACATTAGATGGGGTGGATCAGGGGAACAGACAATGGTTTGTAGAAATTTAAAACAGATTTTTAAAGTAGGAAGTACGAGGTAGCCTTGCATTTCATATTTTATACATATATACATATATATATGTGTGTGTGTGTGTGTGTGTGTATATATATATATATATATATATGTATGTATGTATGTATGTATGTATGTATGTATGTATGTTTTCTGAGGTTCTCGGGTATTTGTATGTGGATCTTTGGTTATTGGGTTTTCTCCCGTGTAAGATTGGAAGTATCAGGCAACGTTTCAATGAAGTCTCATTCATCATCTTCAGGCTTCTGTCTTCAGCTCTGTGCTTCTCAGAGTGATGTGAGCTTGCAGCTGCTTCTTCCTTTTAACTGCTAGTGGGGGTGTGACTTGATTGGGTGGGGGCTTGGCTGTGTTCTGATTGGGTGGGGGTGTGTTCTCATTGGTTGGGGTTTGGCTGTGTTCTGATTGGTTGGGGGTTGGCCATGTTCTGATTGGCTGGAGGTGTGTTCTGTTCAGGTGGGGGCTTGGTTGTGCTCAGGTTGGTCTTAGTTACTGGGGGATTTGAGCTGGTGAGCTGTGATCTTGCTGTTTGGCTTGAGTTTGTGGTCGTGCTGCATCTTCATGGTGGGGTCGGTTCGCTTCATGTATGGCTCAGGGGGTTGAAGTGGGTAGTGATGCAGCTGCCAGTGCGGCTTCTGGTCTGTGGTCGTGTCTCATCTTCTGAATAGAAGAGTACCTAACATGATGAATAACACCAGACCCACACCCACGAGGGCCACACAAGATGCCACCACCACACTTCTACGTAAAAAGCAGACTCCACACCCACACAGAAGATATATTTTTCTTAAGTTTTCATGGGCATTAGTGAGATGTATGGCATTCAGCTTTGTTCGGTATTAGACGACATAGTGTGCTTTTAAAGTTGTCACGTTTCAGCAGATCTCATCTGCCATCAGGCTTTTGTATAGTGTTCGTCTAAACCTACGAGAAACTGGAAATTCAGAGCAGGATACTATGTGACCTCCAATTCCCAGGAACACTATACAAAAGCCTGATGATGGCAGATGAGGATTCTGCTGAAACGTTGCTACAACTTTAAAAGCACCACTACTATGACGGGGAAAATATTCAACAAAGCTGAATGCCATATATATACACACACACACACACACACACACACACACACACACACACATACATAAATACCCGAACAAAGCTGAATGCCATACATATATATATATATATATATACATACACATACATATATATATATACATTCAATCACTGTATTGAATGAATACAGATGTGACTATGGCTAGTTGAAGCAAGGGGGAAACTGGACTTTAATAATAATCCCATTTACTCAATCCATTTTCCTGTATTATTCAGACATTAAGGAAAGCTTGCAATGGTAGGTTTAGTGTTTTCTGCACTATTTATCCATCATAATTGCTTCATTTAAGGTTGTGTTAAATTTTGATAGCAAACAATGCTAGTGGTTTTTTTTCCCCCACAGGCTCAAAACTTGTCACACTAAATTTAATGCAAAAAAAGGATAAGTTTAAATAAATAATCCTTGCAATTTATTTTTCAGTGTTCCTTTAAAGCAAATGTGCAATGATATTTGGGATTAATGAAGAAGGGTCGAGGCCAAAAGAGAGAGCTGAGGAAAATTAATTTAAAGGGCATGCTACCCAGTTCCAATCTGGTAAATGGCAAGGGCAGTACCATGAAAAGTATTACGGCTATATCTCATGTAGAAAAACAATCTGTGAAAAGCATAAACATGGCTCAGTAGTCAGGTGACACAACCTCTCCAGTCTTCAACAATTATGGTTTTGTAACCTCTGCAGCAGAAAAACAGCCAGTCTCTGATTAACTAATATAAGGTAGCAAAGTCTCTGCAAGCTTCAGTTAGTGGGAGATAAAAAATGTTCCTGGCCTACACCATGGACAAAAAGACTAAAAGGGGAGGGAAAAAAGTCCCTCTTTGGAATTAAAAGCCAAAACTCCTATAGAAACATACAATGAACCAGACAAGCATGCTAATGGTACATATTAGCATGTTTGGTACATCCCAATAAAATATTTTTTTAATTAATTATGAACAACATTCACTTTTTGAACATGACTACCATTTTCGCAACCTCTGATTTTAAAACAAAATCCAGCTTAAAAATGACCCGTGTTTTTCCTGTTGCTGGAAATCTTCATCTCCTGTTTTTCAATTGAAAAGGTCTCAAGACAGAACATTGCAAGACATCTAAAAATATTGATGGTGTTAATAAAAGTAAAAAGAACAGGGGTAACAAAAATGCCATTCATAGTGCACAAGAACTATTGTATACTGGCAATAGAGATTTTTAACCTTTCGAAAGGATACCAAATTTCTTATCTTTCTCACCTGGGTTTCACTTCCAGATTATCTGGGTTCAAACTTCACCAGCTCCTAATTTCTTCTAGTATGAATGATTTGCGAATACATTCATCAATAGGAAAAAAATCTCACAGAGTACAGTACTTACCTATTATTAATTACACTCTCCCCACAACGTTGACAGAAAAAAGTACAACTCTTTTTGGATTTTAGGCCGCTACCAACAGCTGGTGTCAATTCTGAAATATATTGAAGAACTTAACTAACAAAGGGTAAAACTACAGTTACACCAAGAATTTAGTGTAGCACTGGATTCACAACATTTTATACTATCTATTTTATTCACCATATCACCTCAGTAATGAGGAAATATTCCTGAAAGAGAGACTTGTATTATCACACCAAATTCCACACAATGAATTTTAACCCTACAGCTTGAAGATCACATAGCAAGATCATAGCTGAAATATGATTTGCACCAAAAACTTTCTGGAGCAATTTCCCCAGTCTTGGTGATGACTGGATTGCTGACCTTCTCATCTTAAAAATAAGAGACTGGAGAATTCTGCAGATAAGTCCAACATGTGTAGAAAACCACAAGTTGAAAAGGTTGCTTCAGAGGATAAGCCTTCAGTGACATGATGACTGCTAGTCAGGGATCTTTCTAATTCTCAAGGATCAAATGGCAAATATGTTTCATGCCCAATGTGGCAATGAATCTTGACTCTCACAACTCTCAGGATTTTTTTTATAATAGAAGTTCATGATATAAGTATATTAATTGCTCTAGTGTAGGCAAAAAAAGAAGCCATCTGCCTCCTACAGTACATAAGGACCAAGCTTATGTAGGTTTCAATATAAGGCCTTTTGAAGTCAATGGAGATTGGGCCATTTTCTTCACAACCTTGAGATTGGGAGCCTTCATGTTGACATTATGATTCTGAAGAACTGGTTGTTCCTCACCAGCTTCACTTCATGACTTTGAACATCAACTCCTCGTTCAATTTACACTATTTTCATTACATGTAGCTGGTCTTTGTAATTATGCCTTAAATAAAGTTTGAATTGGATGTTTTTGAAGAATTAAATCATTATAAAAATTTATTATCATTGTTAGTTTCAAAATTAAAGGCTTTATTAAAATGAACATTATGAAAATATATTCTGTTAATACATGATTAAATAATTTGTCGCTCCAGAAAGGTTCTTTAAAAATTCTTTAAAGAAATAATCTGCTATTTCAAAGTTCTGCTAAAATAAGCACAAATCCAGTCAAGCAATGCTACATCCAATCTGTGAATAACATGACACTGGAAAATCTCCTATTTACAGGTGACATTTCCGGTGAATTATAGCAATAGCACTTAGACTTATATACAGCTTTACAGTGCTTTACAGCCCTCTCTAAGTGTCAGCATATTACCCCAACAATCTGGGTCCTCATTTCACTGACCTCGGAAGGATAGAAGACTGAGTCAACCTTGAGCCTAGTGAGATTCAAACTGCTGAACTGCTGGCAGCCAGCAGAAGTAGCCTACAGTACTACATTTTAACCACTGTACCACCAGGGCTCTTTATGGGGTGATTATATACATCTACTGATAAATAACCTGCACAGAATCAAGACCTTTAGCTCTTAATAAGTGTAGGTGGAGTTAAGATTCCTAAAGAGAAAAATAAAATGCAGAATATGTAGCATTAGCAGAGGAATAAAAATATCGTTTTCTGATACAAGCACACAGAATAATTTCTTAAATCTCAACATCTCAGTCAGGAAAGCTGTTTCAATAATCTGTTTATATTTTGCATATTAAAATATGTCGACATGTCTTCCTAGGAAGCATGACAATTAATGTTTATTTTCATGAGATACAGAACAAGGAATAAATCCAATAAAATCCAAGTCAAACCAATGAAATTTTGGAAATAATGAGAAAAAATAAGTATCCTAAATTGTGATTGCCTTATCTACTAAACACTAGGTTTTGTCCCCTAGTCCAATGTTTTATAAATGCAGCTTTCCTTGAATACTCTTCACTCTTCTTAATTTTGATGGTTTTATTTTACAAGTGAGCATTGAAGCGGAGATCGTCATCAAAAATTAATAAAGGAAAAAAAGGAAAATTCACTCTTACTTGTACTGAAATCTGCTTGAACAAGCAGCCTCATATGTAAGCCTTCCCCAGGCTGATATTGTAGTCCTCGGCAAGTAGAAGGCACAATCCTGACCTCTGGTGGAAGGCTGAAAGCTCTGCAAGCTTCATCACTTTTTAGCTCTATTAAAGATGGCATCAGAGTAATATCCACAGGCCAGCTTTCTGGATTTAATTCACTACAGGGATTTAAGAAAGAACAATAATATCCCATTAGCAAATAGTTGCAATAGAAATTCACATGGCTTGGAAAGTCTCAAAAGGAGATATTTGAAATTATTGAAGGCATTTCTGTACTTCACTCCATAAATGGATGCAATGCAAACAAACAAACATATGGAATAATTAAGTCAGTTAAATCCAACATTTTGCACAAATGGAAAGCAAGCTGATAACGAAGTCTCCTGTATCCTTGATTAGGACTGAGAAATGTACAAAAGATTATGAAATATGTCATCCCAGATTGCACTAGGATGGGGAACTGCCAAAATAAGGAACCGCCCATGATTGTCTGTGGAGATTCTCAGTCATCCAGTTATCAAGGTTGTTTCAAAGGTGCTTTTTTGTCTTCAAAAGGCAACTGGACTGTTTTTCCTTGAGGAAGAAGAACAAAACATTTTGTTTCTCATCCAAGATACTTCATAAGTTGTGATGGCAGGAGGGAAGGGAATGGAAAGATAGGTATCAACAATAGAGACTGAATGGTGAGGGGATGGAAGAATGGGTTTGGATAGGATGGTGGGGGATTGGATGGAAGGATTGTATTTCTTTGCAATCATCTGATCGTTAACACTTTCTCTGAAACCTTTTGAGGCCACTTGAGGATTTATCTGCGCCCTCAGGGTCACCTGAATCCAGAGTGCAATTGGTTGTGGAATCTTCTTGAAACTGCTGAAAGGACCGCATTTTGGAGGGGAGTTAGGTGGTTTCTTATTCCTCCCTGGGCTGCTCAATTCTAACATAGATGGATTCTTTTACCCCTCTTTCCAACCAGTAGAGAGGATTGTTAGAATTGAACACTGATGAAACTTATTGGATGAGAAGCGAAACGTTTTCTTCTTCCTCAAGGAAAAAAAAAATTCCAGTTGGTTTTTTGAAGGAGGATTGTGATTGTGAATTTGGGAGTAGGGAGGAAAAAGCAGAGAGAGAGGAGTGTCATCTTGAAAATGCCTCCTCTTGTCTATGGGTGTTGTATGTGTGCCCCAAATGCTGAAAGCTGCAAGATTGTTCAGATGCTGTTGCTTTGGAAATAGCAACATCCTAAATCTAACAGGGGAGCATTTTAATTCCCCGGGTCATGCTGTATGAGGTTTCAAGGCAGCAAAAAAGAAAAAAGTTACAGAAATTGATTTCATCACAAAATAAAATAGTCAGTGCAGGATTCAATAAAGGAGAGAACACTATCTATCACCCACGCTTCTAATCTAATCCTATCTAATCTTCCAGAAACATTACTTATGGTAATTAGCTGTTTGTGATAGGAGCGACAAGGCGACAGGAGTGTCACATTATGTAATTCATAATTACATAAATCTCGTTTCATAATTTCCCCTTTTCGCTCTCCTGCACACATTATTTAAAATACTGTTCTGTCAGGTTGGTATTTCACACATTTTCTGAAGCTGATTTTGATCCATGAAAGCTTATGTGATATACAGTACACCTCTTTAAGATTAAAAAGCATCAGAAGAGGTTTCGGTCTTAACTGCAAATCCATCTAGTCATCCCTCCAGAAATCTTTTACTGTGCTCCTGGCATGGACTTCCTACATGATTATTGTATTTCTTTGTTATTGTATTGCTCTGCAGATTGCACCGGTCTCCATCACTGAAGACCTATGGCAGGACTTGGATTGTAGAAGCATGACCTTAACTTTTTGGGACATAGAGGCAAAGTTGTAATTCCCAAACCTGACTCAGATATTCTCAAAATGAAAAGTATGGGTTGGAATGCCAATTCACAACTAGCTATTGTAGAAAGCATAGCTGATCACAAGATGTAGTAGTTTCTCCCAAAGGTCATTCTGTGAGGCAAAAATGTTGCCTCCTAGAAAACATAATTAGGAAAATAGGTGTAGTAAAGTTTTGTGTGTGTGTGTATATGCGTGTAAAATAAAAAAAAATTAAGATCAAAACCAAATTTTCAGTTCACAGCAGGTAAAGTTTGGAGAAACACATTGCATGCGGATAAATCCTTACATCAACACACACACATGCATTTAGAAAAGGCAAAATTAGAAAAGGCAAAAGTTTAGTTTACTTTATTGTCATTGCACCTCATACAACGAAATCAAACACCATCTTCAGTGTACATCATGATCATGACGATGAAAATAAACACAAACACACATCCTTCACCCTTCACACATTGAACCCCCAACACACACCAACACTGCACTATACAGCAGAATTCAAAAGAGCTACTGCCCTGGGATAGAAGCTGTTTTTCAGCCTATTTGTCCTTGTTTTTATTATTCTGTACCGTCTACCAGATGGTAATAGTTCAAAAAAAGGGTGCCCAGGATGAAATGGATCTTTGAGAATGTTTTGAACTTTCTTAAGGCAGCGGGAGCTATAAACTCTTCCAAAGAGGGACCATTGATCTTCTGGGCAATGACATTAACCCTCTGGAGTGCTTTCCTATCTGCCACTGTGCAAAAACCATACAGAGAGGTACAGTATGTTAAAATGCTCTCTATGATGCAGCGGTAGAAGGTCACCAGCAGTTTTTCATTCAGTTGTTGTTATCTGAGAAGTCTCAGGTAGTATAATTTCTGCTGGGCCCTTTTGACCAGGGCTGCAATGTGGGCACCCCAAATTGACCCCCAAACTATTAAGAATAACATGTGTTACATATATACACAGCAAAAACATACTGAAGTGGGATGCATTTGCATGCAGTGCTTGGGATGTCAGGATAAAAACATTCAGCAACACATTCCCTTCATGGTAAATTTCCCTTGCAAGTGTGCCCCCAAGACATTCAATTCCAAAAGCTCATTATCATCAAAGCTGTGCATTTTCCATTCAATGTATAGACAATTGTACAGACATGATGGCTTGGCACATAGGTTCACGGAAGTAATGGACTAAATGTTGGTACTCTACTGCTGGCTAATCTCCCAGGTTATTTTTAATACTTTCTATGGGAAAGTACTGTAGGTATTATGGAAATGGAAAGGAGGGACAGCAAATAACAAGGGTACCAGAATCTTTGAGGATATTGTAATATCCATCAGCAGTGAATGGATGAGCTCAGTTAAGCAACGTACTGTTAGCAATAGCACTTAGATTATATACCACTTAACAGTGCTTTACAGCCCTCCCTAAGCAGTTTACAGAGTCGGCATATTTCCCACAACAATCTGGGTCCTCATTTTACCAACCTCGGAAGGATGAAAGGCTAAATCAACCCTGAGCCTGGTGAGATTTGATCTGCCAAATTGCAGGCAACCGGCAGGCAGCAGAAGTAGCCTGCAGTGCTGCATTCCAATTACTGTACCACCATGGCTCTTTTAGCAGCTTTTTATCCAACATACTAATTTCAATTAAGATCCAAGATTCAAGTAAGATCTTGGATTGCAGGACGCCTCTAGGCTGCCAGGACAAACTTTAGAATAGCCAGTTGAATATGTTGCAGCACAACCAGCACCTTCAGTGCTTACAGATTTATCGTGCCGTAAGTTTGGGTGGACTAGAAATCACCTCACCAGATGTCATTTTTGAAGAAAGATTTTGGCAATCATCTTGAAAAGAGAAAACAGATCAGCTTATAAAAGGAGACAGCAAGACTACCCTAGAAAGGAAATGTTTCTCCTGGGAAACACTGTTTACCTATCTCTATTTTTACTGAAAACCCTTTGTTCAAATTATATTTGAAATCTTAGCCTCTCACTCTTATTGGCACAATGTGGAATTCCTTAGATAATCATGTGAGAGAAGCTTCTGCTCAGAAGAAAGGCTTATTCACAGGGAAACATATAATTTATGCATTCCTATCTAATTTTAAAAGCCCCCTTCAAGCAAATAATTGAGGCTTCTGGCAAGGAAGTTTTCTATCTCCCACAGCGGTCTATTAGATTTAGGAAGGGAGTGGGTGGGCCCAATACAGATGTAAAATAAGAGGTAGCCCCAACCAATATGATATGCAAATTGCAGATGACATGGGGCCTGTATTAAAACAAACGAAACAAAACCACTAAAAGAGATAGTATTGGAAGAAGGTGACATAATTACAGTATGTAGAACTGAGATACTTTCCTTCTATTTTAGAGAAATGGATTACTTATTTTGTTTCTTGGTATGAGAGATCTAAAAGAAGGTTTATAAAGAGTTATTCCAGTAAAATCTGAGGGAAAAAAGTTCTGCTATTGCACCAGCATGACTTCAGAAAAATCTGTAGCTATCCAGGACATTACTCATCTCTTATACTGTATAAAACAGAGTTGACTCTATTGGGAACCCACATGTGATTTAGTATTATATCACTTCTTGGAGGACTATGTTCCTCTAGGGAATTATATAAGATCTCTTCTAATACCGGTAATTGCTTCCCAGTAAAATATTTTTCCTGAAATGGATTTCTTCTATTTTGGTAACGTGATATTGCAGAATCTGGGAGGAATAGGGTTAAGTTCAGTAAGTGGTGCAACACTTTAGAAACAAGAGAAAAATATTGATGATCCAGTTTTAAAGAACCAAGTTTCTCTATATTGGACAAAGTAACAAGTTTGATGTTTGGACCTTAAATGATCAGATCAGAGTCTTTCGGAAGACAACCAGGCTCAGTTTTGAAAGTATTTGTTACAATTAAATTTGCTGAGAATAAGAGCTCAATTTTCAGAGATTATTTTTTCATCACCATAGTAATTACAAATGGTTGGTAAACAGGCAGTTGCTAAATGAGAACTACCTGCAATGTTTCCAGTGAGCAGTCTGATTTTTAGTTTGGAATGATGTTTTTCTTGCATTCTAAAGTATTCTCAGCCATTCTCTCCCACAGCAGAAAGGTATGTGCTACTGTTACTTAAAACAGGGCCTTTGAAGGCTAGAAGAGACATAAACACATGTAACATCACTGACATATTCTTCCACCACAACCTCTTCTCTTATAATTGATGTTTGAAGATCCCCTGGGAACATCAGCCCTCCCTATTTTACATTTGCTCCCTCAAGAAGTCAGCTGAGAGGATCCAGTGCTTGGGATTAGTATTTTATGACAGTTTCCATTTATCCAGGCATCATAAACCCTTTCCTTTCGGTGGTATGTATCTTTCACACAGAGTAGTCTTGAGATAATGCAGGCCACAGTGTACAAAATCCATTCTTGATTTTGCTAATTTGTAGTGGCTTCCATTCAAACAGTTCAAGAAGTTCAATTTGGACTTCCGGTGGCACTTCCGTCAAGGACGGATGGAGACCGCGATCGTGTGTGGCTTTGATCCGTGCTTACTCTGTTAAAGGGGTCCCTACGGGACCGGAACCATCAGACCCATCTCGGAGGGGTGGGGGAAGAGGGGGAGCCGCACCTCCCCTCCCTGGCTTGGTATACTCCCCTGGAAGACAGGGAGAAGCGGCAGTTTAAATGGCTGCCCTGAAGCTACCAGGACCTAAGTGTGTGCTGGAGAGGTGAAGTGGTGAGTGGCATGTATCCAGACAAGAGAAGCTGAAACTTTTGTTTTAATAACCCTGAAAAGCAGAAAGAAAGATTCCTTGTTTGAGAGTACAACAGCGGCGAATAGAAAACAAGAGGACAATATAAGGTAAATAAAAAACTGGACTACAAAAGAGCTATAACAAAATTAAGGACGGAATTGGAAATAATATACAGAACCTGACATTAATCAGGCATTGGATAAAATGCTGAACTTGCTTGGAATCGATTATACTTTTTAAAAAAGCCAATGGTTGAAATGTTTGAAAATTAACATTAATATAAGTGAAAAAAGGGTGGGGAAAAGAACTTTGAAAAGTGGAAGTGATATAGAGCAGTGATCCCCAACCTTTTTTACGCCGCTGCCCGATACCGCATCAGCTGGCGCCGCTTTTGATGAAAAGTGCTTCCGGTGACCTCACGGGCCTTTTTCATGAAGAAAGTGCTTCTGGTGAGTTTTCCGGGTAGAAATGGCTTTCTACCGGAAAAGCTACATCTTTTTGATGAAACGTGCTTCGGTGAACCGGAAAAGCTCACCAGAAGCACTTTTTCATCAAAAAGATGGCGGCCCAGCAAGCCAGCGGCCCGGTAAGACTTGTTCCGCGGACTGGTACCGGTCCGCGGACCGGTGGTTGGGGACCCCTGATATAGAGCACCACCTAATGGTACAAGACATTTTTCCCTGGATGACTTTATGGAAAATTACTAGTCTGTTAAATGTGTGAATGAAAAAAGACATGAAATAAAAGACTTTAACATAACAAGAACCCTGGAAGCTTAAAAGAAAAAGGGGGAGATTGCAGCAAGAGGAAAAAGGAAGGCAATATATTGGGACTATTGGGGGTTGACTGTGCAAAGGAAATAGAAGGACCAATAAGGAAAAGAGATATAAACGGAGTCTCTTGGCAAGGATTACAATTAACTTTAATAAAATAAAGAATAACACAATTGATTAAAAAAAATGGAAGAAGCAAGCAAAGAATTTAAGTTGGAACTGCAAACTGTGAAAGAAATGATAAAAAAAAAGAAGGGGACTATTGGATACACTGGCAGAAAAAATAATGCAATTTATAGCAGAACAAAGGAACTCTAGAGAGGAGGAGCCAAAGGAAGATGAAGACAGCCAAGGTGGACATGAAGATTCAGAGACATTGCCAAAAGACACAAAGAGAACTAAAACTAAGACATTGATGACAGAGATAATAAATAAAAGAGAAAAAGCTCCCAGAGTAAGCAAAAGAAAAAGCTGTACAAGAAGAAATTTCAAAAAAGAGAAAAAGAAAGGGTGGGAGGAAAGATGGGGGACTGGCAGATGGAAATAAATGTAATATTAGAGGAAAAAAAGAGGGATAACGAGGAAAGGTCAGGAAAACTTAGTAAAGGGAAAGCTGGCTAAAACTAAGAGAAATGACAAGGCCAAGAGATTAGAGATAAGGGTTAGATATAGCATAAAAGGGGGATACCACATGGGAATGTATCTTTGTATTTTTATTAGAAATGTAGACTGGGAAGATTTGAAGTTTATAACTTACTGGGAATTACCTTCAGATTATTAGATAATTTATTAGATAAAAATATTAGATGAGAAAAATAAAGATGGAGTGAGTGATATTAAGAGGGTTCTATTGTTATTAATCCATTCATTCATTCATTCATTCATTCATATATATATATATATATATATATATATATATATATATATATATATATATATATATATATATATATGTTGATCTTTAGTTATTCGGGTTCTCTCCCGCATGTAAGATTCAAAGTATCTCAGGCACGTTTGCGCGTGTCCCACTCGCCATCTTCGGCTGGTGCTTCAGGCTGGTGCTTCAGGCTGGTGCTCGGCTAGTGCTAAGCTGGCAAAGCACCAACCTCGCTCAAAGCACCAGCCAGATGCACTACTAAGATGGCCAGTGGACCCGCCAAGCTGCCTAGATAGAATCTTAGCGGATGCAGAACCAATAACAAAAGATCCACATACAAATACCATGAGAACCTCAGAAAACAAATATATATATATATATATATATATATATATATATATATATATATATATATATATATATATATATATATATATATATACACACACACACACACACACACACACACACATACACATATATAATATCTATCTATCTATCACCGGCTTGACCCACAAAAACACACTGAGACATAATAGAGACCCAGAAGATGAACAGACCTATGGAACAGCTGTCCTGCCCTACATAAGAGGTACTACAGACAAAATCAGTAAGATACTACACAGGCATCACATCAAGACTGCCTTCAAAACAGACAGAAAAATAGCAGCCATCCTTAGAAACCCCAAAGATAAAATTGACCTGGAAAACCAAGGCATATATGAAGTCCCCTGTGCATCATGCCCGGCCACATACATTGGACAGACCAATAGAAGAATAAGTACCCGCCTGGATGAACACAAAAATGCAGTCAAAAAGCTGGAACACACTTCCTCACTAGTCCAACACATGGAAGCCACAGGTCATAGCATCAACTTCAATGGCACCAAAACCCTAGCCACTATAGAAAACCCCAGCCACAGAATCATCAGAGAAGCCATAGAGATTGAAAAAAGACCAGAAAGCATGAATAGAAGAGATGATTCCACCAGACTGTCAATCATTTGGAAGCCTGCACTCACAAACAAAAAAATCTCCACACCACAAGCCAGGCAAACACCTGGGCACAAACAGATCCCTCCTGATACCTCCAGCTCAAACACACCCCAACCAGGCACCCAGATGAAACCTAGCTTCCTAACTAATGATAGCCATCCATTTACCCGGAGCCAAGCTGCACTAAAGGCCTCCAATAAAGTAACACAATGTTGCCAGCCAATCAAGATACAAAAAGAGCCAAAAAACAGATAGAAGATATTAGAAACACCAATCAAGCAGAACACAGCAAACTCCAAGACCAATAAACACAGACCAAGACTCCCAACCAATCAGCATGAAGAAAAAACCATTCTGGCACAGCAATAGGCTGCCCCAAATTTAAATCTGAAACCACTGTAAAAGTCTGACTCACAGATGAACACTATACAGAAGCCTGATGATGGCAGATGAGATTCTGCCGAAACGTTGCTACAACTTTAAAAGGACAACTACAATGACGTGGGAAAATACCCGAACAAAGCTGAATGCCACACATGTAAGTACCCGCGAAAACTTAAGAAAATATATATATATATATATCACACACATATATACATATTCTAAAATATGCTAATGATTATTTAAATATTAGGAAAACAGAGAATATGACCTGGGTGAAAATCTGGTATTAATTATGTTCAAAAAGTGTGAATTAGGGTTATATAAATGCTATAGGTTGAAATTGGTCATAGGGAAATAAAAGGGGAAATTAACTCTGTTTTTATTTTTCTTTCTTTGTGGTATACATGAAATAGAAAATATAATTGATTATACAAAGGATATGAGAAAATAGAAAATATAATGAACTAGAAGGGATTATGTGGGAATGTAAAATATTTATAATGAATGAATTATACTATAATCAAAAGCAGGGGAATGAAAATTTATTAAAATTATATAGGTAAATTTTGGAAACAAAGAAAAAATATGAAATTATATTAATATCTCTGGAATATATATAAGATATATTGTAGATGGGGGATATACCATGTGGAGCCCAAATGTATTAAGCTTACTTTACTTTTACTTGTTTTTTCTTTCATTGATTGTCTAATTACATATTGGTCTTGAGAAAGTTATAGATGATAACAATACATAAGGTAACATAAAAAAGGTGGTAAGCTGAAAATGGAAATAATAGGGGATAAAGAATTGAAAATATATGTGATGAAATGTTTTTGATATTGAATTAATGAATTGAAATATGGAAGGGAAATTTATCTAAAGATTAGTTGAATGGATAATAATTTGAAGTGGTATTAATTAAGAAAGTTGAAAATGTAACTATGACTATGTATAAATATTGTAATCTGGAATCATGTTGCTCACGTGAAGAGATTTGTAAAAAATAGAAATAAAAAAACTTTGGGAGAAAAAAAGAAGAAGTTCAATTTGGTTACAGTACTGCTAGGTAAGCATAAGAGAATCAGTTCGGTCTAGTGGTTAAGGTGCCAGGCTAGAAACCAGGAGACTCTGAGTTCTAGTCCTGCCTTAGCATGAAAGTCACCAGGATGACCTTGGGCCAGTTACTCTCTCTCAGCCCAATCCACAGGGCTGTTGTGGGGAAAACAAGAGGACAAAAGCTATTATGTATGTTTGCTGCCTTGAGTTATTTATAAAAATAATAAAGGTCAGATAGAAATAAACAAACAGAACAGCACCACACAAGCTTAAGTGATAAATATGCTTTAATAGAGAGCAACACTTTCTGGAGTTTGTTCCGAGAACTCAGCTGCTTTATTTAATTTGAAAGCAGCACAGTGGATGTATGCAAGGCACAGAAGATGTGCATCAGCTGTTTACACTTATCTAAAGGCATTTTAAAAGAAGAGCAAGGGGGGGGGATGGTAAACTAAGGAAGTATTGATAGGATACTTGACATTCAACTCAGTTCTGTGCTTCTCAAACTATTTAAAGGGCCTGAATCAGTTTAGGGAAATCGTTCAAGTCAAAAGATATACATTTTTTCCTCAAATTAATGTGTTTATTGTCTGGTAACGCAGACATTTACTAAAGTATGATGGTATGGAAAGTGATATTGTAGAAGTTTTACAAAAAATAATCACCACTGTCCTGGATGGAAAATGGTAAGCTAAAGACAGGCCTGTAAGAGAAGAAGCGTTTCCTCCGTGGGGAAAAAAGATGGAACGTAACCTACTAACCCGGCAATGCCTGCCTGTCTCAAAGTGGGAAATGAAGCAAGGTGAACGGGTGGGGGGAATCAAACATAAAGCAAAGAAATAAAGTACCGAATAATCAGCAATCCGCTCTTCATCTTCTCCCTAATCTCCAAGAATAGAGTAGCATCCATCTACGTAGCCTGCCAGAAAAAAAAAAGAGGACCAAGCCGAGAGAAAGCAACCCGCTGCGAGGTTCAAAAGCTTCCACGTGGGCCGGAGAAAACTAGGAAAATTGAATCCCGGAAACGTTTTAGCCGAGAGGAGGGCCTCTTGTCTCACACAGCGCCCTCTGCGAGAGAAAAAGAAAAAGGCTCTTTAAGCTCTATCTTTGTAATCGCGGAAAAGATGTCCTCGGCCGCAATGTGACATCATCTCAAAGGAGATCGCGACTATTTAGATTAGGAAAGAGGGTTGCACATTAAACATTATTTGTATCCCCTGCCGGGATCGCGCTGTAGTTTTTAAATCCAGTTGAAATGATTGATAGATGTCTTTGTTTGCTTTCTGTCGCATTACTCCACGGTAGAATAAGCGGGGAGATGGATTTTTCTTCCCCCTCACACACACACCACAGAAGATCTTGCAGTCCGATTCTGTTCTACATTTACTCAGAAGTCAGTGTGGCTACAGTTCTAGTAGCTTTGCAATCCTGCGCCGAGTTATCCAGTGTCTTGCATCCAATTGCATTGCAATAAACGTGCCGCCGATTGTAAACCGCGGGACCCCGTGGTATGGCTAGACGCTTTGCAGGTTGGATCCCATCCAAACAACGCTTATTTAATGTGCCTGTTTAGTGCTACTGGTGTACACCCACGTTCAGAAAAGGGCAGCAGGGCTTTCGACGACGAGAAATTAAGGAGAAAGGAATGAACCTCAATAAACAACCGGCTTCATGATTTGCCCGTCAGCTTCCAACGAAGAAGTATGCAGTATCCGCTACTCCGCAGAGTATCATACCACATAAGCTTAAATCGGCCCGCAACGTGAGCGACACACACAGAAAGAGAGAGAACAAGAGAGAGAGAGAGAGAGAGTCGTGCAGTGGGGACAAGGGACTCCCGCCAGGCGGATCAAAGAAATGGGCTAGCCAAGCATTTCTTCCCGCTGGCATGAAAATAATAAACCAGGCAGGAAACCAGCTGAGCTTTTAGGATACGCTGGGAAAGTCCGTGGAGAGAGTGGGGGGGGAAATCACAGAAAATGCAAGTCGGCTTTTGCAACCGCGGTGGACGAAGACCCACCGGGAGCCTTCCCCCTCTTCTCAAACAAGACTTTCCCTTAAAGGAACTCGCCGCTATGGCAAACCTGGAGTCGGCGGCCGCTCGGTCCGCGAGAAGAAGCTGCGCTAATTCTGAGCGGCGCCAGGTGGCGTCATAACGTCAGGAGAAAGCCAGGGGAAGGGAGGGAGGAGAAAGGAAGCCGCTTGGCATGCTGGGAGCTGTCGGTGCCCGGGCGCGGGAGGGCGGGCAAGTGGTGGGGGGGAGGTTTCTGCGGCGCGGCTCTTCCGGCTCTGGGCGCCAAGGTAACCCTTTTCGCTCTTCCTTTTTCTGGCCCTGCGGCCTTTTCCCTTCCTCGAGTTGGTGGGCTTTTTAGTCTGTGAGGGGAGAAAGCGCTGAGAGAGAAGGGGACAAAAAAGGGAACGGCGGGCAGCGGCATCCTTATTGGGACCCCCCAGGGGCTTCTCCTTTCCCCTCCTTCCTCGGAGCAGGTGCAGAGAGACGGGGTTGGTAGTAAACGCAGGCAGGGAGTCGCAGCCGGCGAAGACTCACGTAGTATTTTCTTGCTTTGTCGGTTGAAAAGGTGTATTTGAAACCAAGGAAACGATCCTTACATGTTCGCCGGCCAGTCTTTTGCTTAGGAAAGGTCGCCCTTCCCGCCGTTTTATTATTCTATAAAGTGGGAATTCTTGCACACTTGGGGGTTATTTTGCCTAAGTTATTTTTTCCCTAGCTTATTTTTTTAAATTTAAAACAGGAAAAGCCATCCTTTCATTTTTCACTTCAAACGTGTAAAGGAATAGCCAATCCACTCTTATGGTATATTTATTCTGTTCTTTATTCTAGTAAATAAAGACACAGTAATTGGGGGTTATTTGATTTTTATGGCTGAGAGATTATTTTATTTCTTTTAGTTTAGTAGTCAAATAGGAGCCCTAAAATCCTGCTTAGACATTGTGGGGCTTCTTTTGATTAAATGTGCATAGGATGGTACAAATATCTTTCCCATCATCGTCTCAGTTGCCAGTTCTTTATATTTAGCTTCCTGTGCCTTGATGTACTTGCCAATTATACATGCTGTAATGCAGAGTAGCATCTTTTCTTGAAAGTCTGTTTGCGCAGAGGGAAAGTTAACAAATCAATTTTTCTTCTACCCTCTTCATTCTATGTCCATAGGGATTGGTTAATGTTACAGTAGTTTTATTATATTTATTGATTGGATGCAGTGATTGGGAAGAAGTTGAAAAGGCTGTTACTATTGCTCAGAGATAATGTGGAAACCTAAAATATTACTTTAGCTTTGGGGGGAAAAGTAACTTTCAGAGCGCTATGTAATAAATAAATTTGTTCTTAGGAAATATTCTTTGAATTACAACCTTCATCTGTTCATTTTTTGCATATCTAGGTTTTTCTCAGTCAAAGAGTACTTTTGGATGAATGAATGATTGCTTGTGCCAGTTTCTCCCTCTATGAAGCTTCTTAAGGAAGCTTCAGCCATAGTTTGATGATACAAGATGAAATATTGATATGGCTAATATTAATCAGAGGATGGATTTAAGTAAAAAAAAAAGAATACATGCTGAGAGAAGAGAGATTGTGTCTAGTGTATATGATGAAGAAAAGTAAACTATCTGGATGAGTGTCTACTCTTAGCTGGCCAAAAGAATGACCAGGAACATTGAACAAAGCCCAAGGTTTGAACTTTTTTTTTTAAAAAAAAGCCAGTGGTGAAAAAGTCAGACAGATAGATCCAGTTTTCAGAAAAAACTGGCTATCACCTTTGTTTGCTCTTTCCCAAAGCTTTTGCAACTCTCATCTTTTTTGAGAAGTATTTCTCACAACGTTCATAGGTGCTATCCTCTAAATTAGTCTGGATTTCACTGTTAAAATAAGCTAATAAAATTCAGAATACATAATAATCTTAGGGTTGTTACACTTAAAAAGTCAGAAGATAAGATACAGGTCCTGGTATTATGTATTTATCGTTGTTTGTTGTTTTTAGTCATGTCCCACTCTGACTTTATAGGCAAGTTCTCTCTATGCTACCGTCTCAAGTATAGCTTTTTTCAATTGTATGTTCACCTTTGCATCAGATTTGATGTTATCAAGTCATCATGTTCTTCATTTGCCCCTTCTTCTTTGTCTACTCCTTGCATCATTGCCTTCTCGAATGAGTTTGCACGCATAACATAGCCAAAGTAAATCAGATGTAGTCTTATGATTTTAGCTTCCAATGAGATGTGATTTAACACCTTTCTGTTAGTTAATTTGGCTGTCCATGGTATTCACAGTAATTTATGCCAGCACCACAGTTCAAAGACGTCAATTCTTCGATCGGCCATTCTTAGCGTCCAACTCTCATACCCCATACCTCATTATAGGGAAGACTATAACTAGCCTGCTTTTTGTATTTAAATCAATATCACTGCTTTTCCAGATCTTATTCCTGTTAACTATTGCAATGCGGCCTAAGGTTATCCTGCATTTGATTTCAGGAGTAGAATTGTATTATTTACCGTTAAATCAGAGATTCTGGTAAGATCCAATTACAAATTGTGTATCAGATGTTTGGTGTTTGGTTTACTGTCCAAGACTCAGATATTTTCCCATTTATTTCCCAGTAATCCCCCCCCCCTCAGTTTTCTAATGTGCTTCTAAGAGTCAATGTTTCATGTCCACTGAGAATAGAATAGAATAGAATAGAATAGAATACTTTATAGGCCAAGTGTGATTGGACACACAAGGAATTTATCTTGATGTAAATACTCTCAGTATACATAAAGAAAAGATACATTTGTTAAGAATCAAGAATCATAACATACAACACTTAATGATAGTCATAGGGTACAATCAACAATCAAATCATACTAGGAAACAGTCCATATAAATTGTAAGGATACAAGCGACAAAGTTATAGTCATACAGTCACAAATGGGAGGGGATGGCTGATACGGAGTGATGAGAAGATTAACAGTAATAGTAGTGCAGACTTTGTAATAGTTCAACAGTAGTGAGGGAATTATTTGTTTAGCAGAGTGATGGCGTCTGGGAAAAAACTGTTCTTATGTCTAGTTGTTCTGGTGTGCAGTGCTCTATAGCGTCGTTTTGGGGGAAGGAGTTGAAACAGTTTATGTCTGGGATGTGAGGGGTCTGTAAATATTTTCACAGCCATCTTTTTGGCTCGTGCAGTATACAGGTCCTCAATTGAAGGCAGGTGGGTAGTAGTTGTTTTTTCTGCAGTCCTAATTATCCTCTGAAGTCCTGTTGTGTTGCAGAACCAAACCAGACAGTTATAGAGGTGCAGATGACTCAATAATTCCTCTGTAGAACTGTTTCAGCAGCTCCTTGGGCAGTTTGAGCTTTCTGAGTTGCCGCAGAAAGAACATTATTTGTTGTGCTTTTTTGATGACGTTTTTGATGTTAGGTGTCCATTTTAGGTCATGTGATATAGTAGAACCTAGAAATTTGAAGGTATCTACTGTTGATACGGTGTTGTCTAGTATTGTAAGAGGTGGTAGTATGGGAGGATTTCTTCTAAAGTCTACCACCATTTCTATGGTTTTGAGTGTGTTCAGTTCCAGATTGTTGTATTCATATTGTTGATTCCATAGTAATGTGTTTGAATTAAAAATAATAATAAATAATAAAAAATGTGCCGAAGGGGAAATTGGCATGGAAAGGCAATCTTTCTGCACCGATTTTGTTCATCCAATTTTTGAATTGTGACCCTATTCAAAAATCGGGTGGATTTTTTTTCCGCCACCCGATTTGGTTGCGAACAGGAGTGTTCGCCACCCGAAGTTCCCTGTACCTTCTTTCAATCAGTCTAGCCAATAAAGCAATTTGTTTATGAAATGGCATCTACCAATGGAAAAGGTTTCTTTTCCCACTCATATTCACGTTTATAGCCAAGGGTTGGGGAATCCTCACGTGTAGATAATCCTGAAGTGTAGATTTGGCATAGAAGTGGAAACAAACAAGAGAAATCCTCTCACACGTCTTCCTATCACACAAGAAAAGGCATTGAAGAATAAAGAGAGGATGCACTGGGGCTTAGAAACATCCTTGGGAATTAAAGATAAACTAGAAGATAGAGCATACCTATAAAACATATCTGTTTTTCCATTTATTAATTTATTGAAATTACTAAACAAAATAACCCGAGGTAAGGCTGTGAGCTTGATCAGCATGGTGGAACTGGCTCTGGGTAATTATCTAGAAGTATTGTAGAGATTCAGAAGATCATGGATCTTAAAATCTTTGAACAATTATTGTGCCTTACAATGTAGTTCTTTGCATGAGAGGTCTCATTATTTTTTGCACTATTCAATCTTGTACACATAAAATAGAAATACTACACCAAAAATACATTTTTGTTAGATCATTAGCATGTTACATTGTTGCTGATATAAGCAAGTAAATAAAACCTTGTCAACGAGTATTAAAGAGTGATAGTGAAGGGATAACATTCTGGATATTTATTTAATAAATATTTTAAAAACCTTTGTATTTCAAATGCAAGCAAATTATTTGGTTTTATATTTGGGTAGGTTTCTTCCATTTAATTGAAAACTCTTATGAGCATTATTTTATGATAACTATAAATGTTGGGAAATGAACATTATATTAGATTACTCACCTGATAATATTTATCTCTTATTCATGAAATGAACTAATAGAAATTAAGGAATTCTGATATTTAAATGTAAAACGTCAGATGCAATTATAGTAACGGGTAGGATGTATTATTCAATAAAGTGTAGGACCCTGGGCTTGGCGCTTAATGAACCCATTGCAAAATGGTTTGTTATCACCAAACAAAAGGCTAACATGTCCCAACCCCATATAAGGGAATGTGACTTGTTTTAAAATTTTACATTTTAGTTTTATTATAAGTTATAATACAGCAGATCTGGACAAACCAACAGGTTGAGTCAGGAAAGTTTTAAAAAAGTGAAACAAAGGAACTGGTTTCTGAGATAAAGGAATATAAACGTTTGGTTAATGTTTCACTGGTGATAAATCAAGCAAATATCATGGAAGAGATTATGTTATCAGCCATTGTTAGGACATGTTTTGCCCTGATGATTGGTAAAAGAGCCCTACCACAGAGCATTTTCTTCCCTGGTCTAGAAAAACAAGTGAAGCTTTTATGATGTGGTAGTAGAGTATTTCTATAATGCTTTTGTCTTAGCTTAGGCAGAACATGTGAGGTCCACCAAGGAAAATTTCAAGTGGAATGTCAAAATGTCAGAGTTCGGCTATATTGTCTGAATACAAAGGAAAACACATCTGAGGTGATAAACTGACACTCATTCATTCATTCATTCAAAACATTTATATAGCCATCCATCTTTCAACTCTGGGTAACTATATACATGCTTTAAATAAATAAATCTATGAATATCTGCTGCCAAAGAAGTGATAAAGGGAGTGTGTACATTTGTATTGCTATTGCACTGATGTTCTGACATCTTGTAAAGACAACTATGCATTTCTGATACTAGTATTTTTTTAAGGCATTACTCCATTGATATATACATTGTTGGATTTATTTTAACATAAAGTATTTTCAGTTATTACCAATAATTGTATTTCATATGTTCTGTTTCCAGTTTGGGGTTATGATGGAATATGTAACGGCTGAATTAATGAAATAGTGTTTTTTTAAAAAGCAAAAAATGTGCTGAGTCTCACGTAGCTATAGATAAAACCTTCTTTACTCTAAAAGTGCAAAATAGGGGAACTCTTGCTTTTGTTTTATGGGAAAGATTTAATTAAAGAAATATTTAATTCTATAATGTAGAAAATATTTATAATTCTATCAGCATAAAATTCTGAGCAGTGTAAAATAACTTCCTACCAATGGAGGTTCAGAGTAGCTAATGTTATGCGTAATATTTAACAGCAATTAGAGTAAATGCACATGTTTAGCTTTGCTAGTAATAGATCTTCCTTCCTTCCTTTCCTTCCTTCCTTTCCTTCCTTCCTTTCTTTCTTTCTTTCTTTCTTTCTTTCTTTCTTTCTTTCTTTCTTTCTTTCTTTCTTTCTTTCTATTCGAGTCACCGCTGTTGATCCCTGGTAGGCTACCTTGGCAACTCCCAGAAGTTTTCTTGGCAAGATTGCAGAGGTGATATGCAATTGATTCCTTCTTGGGGCTGAGAAAGAATGACTGGTCTGAAGTCACTCTGCTGCCTTTGTGCCTAAGGCTGGAATAGAACTCACAGTCTGACCAAGCCGACCCTACTGCTTTTTCATATTCACTATTAAATTATCATATTGATACATGAGATCCCTTGTTTAAATTGATGTTCATTTTTCTCTCTTTTTTGATTAAGAAATGAAGCACCATTTGTTGTAACACTTGGGGAAAGTGTAGTAACAATAATTACTACATTTAACCATGGTTAGCAAATTAGGAATCTAAAATTGTAATTTTCAATTGACTGTTACATTCTGCCTATAACTGTACTACTTTAAATCTGGATATTCAATATTAATTAGTTTAGAGGTTCTATATTACAAGATCCCATATATTAATTAAATCATTGCTAATACAAGTATATGACATGTATAGGTAATCCTAGCTACCAAGACATATGTTTCCGCATATTTCATCTCAAAATATTGGAAAATCATATTACCCATTTTCAGCAATTAAGATTAGAGGAAGCTCCAGTGACTTCTGAAAAAGAGATTGAGGGCTTCAATTTGCTTGCCTTGTCTTGTCAATTCTTTCATAGGACAGAAAGCCTTTTATGGCTTTAGAAAAGATGGACAACACAAAAACATAGGAACACAATATAAATAGAATCATGACTGTGAAACAGAGCCAGGCATTGATGATTTATATCTAAACTATTTAGAGCATTTTGTCAAGGGATTGGAGTTATTGCTACAGTGAATGTAATTGCCTATTCCATCAAAAACAGGCCAATATTGGAATCTGAGTTTGATTTAGAGTGACAGAAACAGAGCAAAATGTACAAACAGAAACACCCCATTATTAAATTAAAAGGCAATATTATGCCACAATGATACAGATGTAAAAGATGCTTCAGAAAACAGAATCAGCCAGTCTACTGATGTGGATGGTCCTAAATAAAATTGAAACTAAATTGAGTTACACTTGCAGCTTCATTATAAACTCCTGTCTAGATTCTTAGGCTACCTGAACACAGACGAGTGAAAATATTGTCTTTTTCAGTTTATTATTATACTATCCTGAATTTTTCAGCTATATCAGTATCACACTACTACTGTATTCTTAATAATTAAAATATTTTCATTCATTTTGTGAAGCATCACTTATTTTTATTCTTTTACCAAATGGAATACTTAGCACGCACTGAATAAAGTTTGGATTTTGTTATTTGATCATAGTATCTAGAAAAATCTAACTTTCTTACTATACTAGCTCTATACCCATGCTTCACTACAAAATTATGTGATCTAGCTTAGTTTTTGAGGAGGAAAATAAGGGGAGGGGGGAAATGTGCCTCTGCCTACCAGCATCCATTGGTATTCATCTGGCTAGTGTCCTGTCAGTGTGTGAGAGAGCTGATGGCTGTTTGGAAACTGAAAAAGTACTTGCTGTGTGAGCAAGGAGACAGCAAGGAGCCTGGGTGTTGCTTAGCTCAACTGTTCTGTACTAAAGCTGTTGTGAAACTAAAACTGAAACTCCTCTCCTCTGCTTGTGTTTTGCATTTGGAACAGATTTCTTTTCAGGTGGGGAGGGGGAATAGAACTCTTTAGCGTCAAAGCATGTTAATAATAATATAGGAAATACTAATGCTCTGACGGTCATTTCGAAAAATCCTTTCTTAATGAGCACCTAGAAGCCAAAAGGAACATATGTGCCAAGTTTCAAGTTTGTAGGCTTTATGGTTCTGGAGATTTTGTGATGATGCGTCAGTGGTATTTCGCTTTTATATATATAGATGACCAGTGATATAGAGGGTGATATAGAAAGATTGTATTCGGTATTCAAAATTATATTACCTTTGAGTGTGAAATGTCTTATGTAACAATTAATTCATTGGCAGTTATATGAGTTCGTTTAAGAATCTCTAAATCAGGAACCATTGCCATATAGAATGGTAGTTCTAGAATTATCTGTTTTTTAATGGTTTTTAATAGTCAGTGATAATCCAAATTGTTAGTATATTATTTCAATTGGTTTTCTTTGGTTCTATAGATTAAATGCAGTAAAAAGAGCAAGATTTGCTTTATCTCTGAGAAATACTAATGATCCCAGATGCAAGAATCAGGATGAGGAAATGGTTCATTTTGAGATTACAGTTCACTTTCTTGTTTTCAATTTGAATGCAGTTGCCAGTTTCCTCAGAACATTATAGATTCCATTTGACACTATTGCAGTAGTGGCAGTGATTTTCCCCCCCTTCATATCTCTATGGCAGAGGAATCTGGAGAATATATGTGGTCGAGGAGAAAAGTCATAAAAGAGAAACATCTTAATTAGATGTGCATAATTCCATAGGTTTGAGAATCACATTCCAGAATCATAGGCTATGAACCTCATAGGGTAAAATATATGTTTTAAGTTTCTGAAAGACTTATGGGGCCAAGAATGTCATTTAGACTTCCCAGAAAGCTCCAAAAATGTTTTCCCAGCCCACAATTTTATTTGTATCTTCTCCAGAAGACGACAGAAGTTTAAAAAGAGAATAATTCCTAACTTATAGGGCTCATCCTCGCATCCCTTATAAATACAACATGAGCATACCCCAGTAACCAATTTTGTAAAAAATACCTTGTATTTATGACATTATCAATGTCATCTCTAGTTGAGAATTGAGGTAGATTAAAGTTGTCTTTAACTGGTCTGGTTTTAAAGTTGACCTTCCTTCCTTCCTTCTTTCCTTGATACATTTTTTTCCATGGATGCAATGAAGCATGCATGAACAATATGGTTGCAGCCATTGCAGCATCCCTGCAGGTATTCAATTGCTGTTTGGGTACCTGGCAATTGGCTTGCAATTATGACACTTGCAGCATCCAACAATTATGTGATTATTTCTGATCTTCCCTCCTGGCTTCCTGCAAATGGCTCCTGTTCCTGCCACTTTTCTGCTCACTCACACGCCTTCCTGCACTCCAAAGTGCCTCCTTGTAGTACCTGCCCTCCCACCAATGTTCCTAAGGTGCCCACCTATGTCACCCATCTATATAGTTCTCATCTTGCTGGCCTGCTAGCCTGAAAGTCGTATGGGAAGTCCTCAGTTAACCTGCATGGTTTAGTGGTTGTGTTTCTGACCAGCAGGTGACACTTGGCAGAATGGGAAACCAAGCCAGGGAGGTCCATCAATCATTTTCTTTAATTTGTAGTGCATTAAAATAAAATGGACAGTGCCACTTGCCAGGCTTGTGAGTGCAGTGCAATTTATATCAGCACACTTTTCTCCAAACTCATAGATTGGAAGATAAGACTTGGCCATCTGACTGGGAAGTCTTACATGCCATGAACAGCACTCATGTCATGTGTAGAGACAACTAATTATTCAAATATTTGACAGAGTAGCTGATGTGGTGAAAGTTACTGCACAAGTACAATTTTGTTACTGCACAAGTACAATTTTGAATACAATAGTGTTTTTTTCTCCTACCCTAAACTTGTGTTGATAATGGATATGTCTCAAGTTTATTGAACCTAAAAAAAATGTGCCCATTTCATTTGTGGAGTAATCACTTCACCTTAGTAAGTCTTAAATCATGATCTGCATATGTCTAACTGCTAAAAAGCTGCCAATAGTGTGCAATTCAAAGTTCGTTTGTTGTTTTACATAGTCTGTTTTATTTTTTGCGTTCATTTTGTTGTGCTTTGATGAATTAAGGCTTTAAAGATTCTTCCAGATTTTTTTTGGATTCTTCCAGTACATTTTTAGTTTTTATGGCTGCATGATGCTTTGTTTCACACTTTCTTAATGCTATATCTGGATTATTACCAAGGTGTAAAATTAGCTTTTGCAGCACCTATTTGAAAATGATACCTTGGTTGCAGATATATCTGCTTAGCAATTCTGTCATTGTAGCAATTCTGTTAAAGGGAGATGTATCCTCTCTCTTTTACTGGAGCTATAGTAAAAATATTACTTTATTAAGCTGATGATGATTCATCCCCTTACACAGCCACTGTTGGAACATTTCAAGTTGCTTCCTTTTCTTGCAAAAGCAAGAAAGTGTTCCTACAAGGAGCAACAAGTTTGCAAACCTTTATTGATGCCTGTTCTTATGCACTTACTAATACCAGAAAAATGCCTTGCAGTAACGTATAGAATACTGTAAATAAACAGATTTGAAAATAGTGTTACAATAAAATGTGTGAAATATGTGAAACTGTATGTGAAATATGTGAAAATATATAAAAATCCAAACAAATTGTTTAGAAGTTGGAACACTAATAGCTATAATAATGTTAACAAGTACCACCAGTATAATTTAAAACTCCTGATTATTTTATTAGCAATTAAAATTTTGTGATTATCAATAAAAAGGTTAATTTCTTTTTCTTATTGGACTATCAATTATTTTCTAATTTGATCAATTTCTCCTGAAGCTTTCTATAATGAAACAACCCTCCCAATCTACTTTCTAGATATATTAAACTGATATTATTTTGAATTGAGAGAAGGGTCAACAGAGAGAGGGCTACAGAGTTTTTAATATGTTTTTATTTATTTATTAAATTTATATGACGCTCATCTCCTTATTGTGTGCCTCTGGGAAGTTTACAACATTGTATCCATTCATTTTCTAGAAGTTTCTTGATTCCCTGAAATATTAAAAATTGGATCATCATTCAAACAGAATTTATATTCAGAGAAGGTATCTCTGCCCACTGTGTACAATCCCTTCCTTTGCTCCACAAATCATATTCAGGATGATATTCCAAGTCCTCAGGAGTGTCTTATGTATTTTATTCACTTATCAATAAAATTTATATAGTTACCCATTTCACAAAAAGTGAGTTGGGGGGGGGGGGTTGCCTGAAGATGAGTACGTGGAACTGAATTCCTTCTACTCTTGCTTCACAGGAGCTAATATTTTTGCAGATTTCATGGTAATTATATTCAACATGGTGCAGTATTTACTTATTAGTATTACTTTGACAAGTTAAAAAAAATTGAGTCAGTGAAATGTGAATCTGTCTTTTCCAGCTAATATTTTTACATGCATTGCAAATTGATCTCTGGTGGGATCCTGCAGGAGGATGAATGCAGAGGAGCTGGAGCTGCTGGGTGATTCCAAGTACAGGAACTATGTAGCAGCTGTCGACAAGGCACTGAAAAGTTTTGAGTACTCTAGTGAATGGGCTGATTTGATTTCATCTCTTGGAAAGCTAAATAAGGTATGATGGAGAAGCCCTCTGATTGAAGGGGAAAATATGCAATGGAATTAAAAAACTTGAAATTCCTTTTATTGTTATCGGCTGTTGTTTGATGAAATTGGAGTAAAATGTTCTGTGTAGTTTATATCATTTTATAATTGTTACACCAGACAAAATCTGACTTGTTTTTATATAGTACATATTAAAGAGAAAGTAAGAGTTGAATTTATGCCTGATCTTTGGGGGGTGACTTGTTTCCACTCTGTTGCCATAATATAATACATCCTATTCAGGAAGAGGTCTTACAGATGCTTTAATGCACTGAGCAGTGGACCTGAGGGGACGAGGAAGTTAATGAATGCACTTCTGCTACCATGACATTAGTGTAAATAAAATCATAGCTCTATACAGATACAGAACACTTTTAATAATACATAGCAACAAATAATAGATTATTTTTGTACATTATTAATATATAAATAAATATTCATGTGTAAATATGAAAGAAAATTAACAATGAAAGCCAGTTTGCTAAATAAGAACTTTGAGCATCTACACTCAAGAATCGATTTTCTTACTGCATCATGATTTGCTTGATAACATATATTCAGAAAATTTGCTTTCAAGCTTGTTAATCCAATAAATCATTTTCTGACTAAATCTTTTGCAATAACTTCCAAGAGATCTAACAATGTTTCTCGTCAGGTTCTTCAAAATAATGCAAAGTACCAAGTTGTACCTAAAAAGCTGACCATAGGGAAGCGCCTTGCACAATGCCTTCATCCTGCCCTGCCTGGTGGGGTGCATCGGAAAGCCCTGGAGACCTATGAGATTGTTTTCAAAATCATTGGCCCCAAGCGCCTGGCCAAAGATCTCTTCTTGTACAGGTGAGTAAAATTACATTTCAATCGTGGTCTTATTTTAGTCAAACAGCTTTTACTGTAAATTTTTTCTACAATAGCAGTTTATATTCCATACTGCAAAACCATATTATACAAAGTTATTGGCATGGAATTATCATATTGCATACTTTGATTTAGCAGATATCTAGCAGACATCCTCTCCTTCCAATTAGTCCATTAAAATGACTTTTCACTGTGTAGCAGTGGCCCCCAATCTTTTAGGCATCAGGGACCAGTTCCGTGAAGAGAGATTTTTCCACGGACCAGAGAGGGGCATGGTTTTAGTGCTACCTGCATCTTGCAGATGGGGCTTCATTTGTTTGCATGTCCCATGGCATGCCGCCCTGTGGCATGCCACAGACCGGTGCTGGTTCATGGACCTCTGCTGTATAGTATATTCATCTATTTTGTGTATCAGTGATCATATTCATATAATACTCCTAAACACATCAGTTTAAATTGCTGCTCTCAACCAACAGATGAAATTTAGTTAATGTTAAACTTTTGTGGCTTTATATGGTATGCCATTTCATTAGCTTATGATTTAATTTGTTGTGCAAAACAAAAAATATGATTTTTTTCAATAACCATGTATTCTGCAAGCATAATATGGCTGTAAAAGAAAGCAGCTTAATACATGATTTTATAATTAAATGATTCTATAATTCTATTATTAAGTAAGCTTATTCATGTTTATGATCAGTTACTGTGTAGCAATTGTCTAACAGAAAAAAAAGATGGAGAGATTGTAGTTTTTTTCACTGCAGTTATTATCATTGGAGTTATTCAAATGGATCTAAAGTTGCACCGCATACAACTAGAAGGTCCATTTTGTGTGTGGACTGCACAGCTACAATACACGTTACAGTTTGTCATTGAACTGGTATACAAAGTAACTTTGTGTTTCATACCTGTGACGCTGACCTCTGTGTTTTTTATTTTGTTTTGTTTTTTGTATATTTCTACAGTTCTGGCCTATTTCCTCTTCTTGCTAACGCTGCAATGTCTGTTAAGCCAGCATTGCTCAGCTTGTATGAAATGTATTACCTTCCTTTGGGCAAAACATTGAAACCAGGCCTGCAAGGATTGTTAACCGGGATCCTGCCTGGTTTGGAAGAGGGGTCTGAGTATTATGAAAGGTAAGATTGAAGAATAATGGAACGTTGACTTCCGGTTTGAGCTTCTTCAGCGACAGACCGAAACCTCGTCTCTGCGAGGCTTCGATCCGTGCTCGCCGCTGGAGCGCCCCAAGCCGGCTGGTTTTGGGGCTAAGCCACCCCGTAGAGGTGGTGAAGAGGGGGGAGACTGCCAGCAGGGTTGAGGAGAGCCATATCTCTCCTCCCCAGCTGGCCATTACTCCCTTTCCCGAAGGCGGTTGCAGCGGTGGTCAGAAATGGCCACCACAAAGAAGAACTCGACTGGAAAAGAATGTGCAGGAGGAAGATAAGAAGAGAAACTTTTGGTTGACTGCGTCAAACAGCAAAAGCAACAAATAAGGTACCCTGGAATTGAAACTGTTAAAAAACAATAACATTGTTCCCTAAGAAGATTTTTAAGCTGCGAAGGAGAGAGAAAAGGGAAAAGATTTGGTTTTCTCCTTTTCCTATACTGACAGCTAAGAGACTTAAGCAAGAAATTGGAAAAAAAATCCACTTTGACATCAATAGGCATTTAATGCTGAAAATAAAAAGTCAAAGGGATAATAAAGATTTCTGGATAATTAAAAGCTTTTGAAAACAGGAAAGGAGAGAGGAAGAATAAAAGGGCAGGATCTGGAAGGGAGGAGACTGCCTGGAATTAAAAAAACTTACAGCAAAATCTCAACAAGACTTCCAAAAGATACATTCTAACTGAAATATCGCAACAAAAACCCCAGGAAGAGAAAGTCGAAAAAGAAATAAGAAGATATAACTCGGGACTATCTGGATTACTTGATGATTTCTGGATTCTTGGTTGTTCTTCTTCATTGTTTTGAATGACTAAAATCAATCGGGTGGTTGTTTAAAACTGTTTAAAATGGCTCCACTTTTAGAAGAACTGAAAATGGAACTTAAAAAGTACAAAGAAGATGCACAAGAAGGGAGAGGTTCTTTTGGCTTCGTATTTCAGTTTTTAGAAATGGGGATTTGGAATTATGAGAAACAACAGGAAATGCCTGCAGAACAAGAAGATTGCAACAAAGAAGAAGCCATCTTTAATGAACAAGTAATCTTAGATGGGGGGGAAAAAGGAAAGGGGAGAAAGAGAATGGAAAGTTTAAGATTGGGAAAAACAACTCCAAAAAAAATAGAGTGAAAAATAAATATAAAATCAGAAAGCAACAGAAGAGGGAAATGCAGAAGAGAGAATTAGAACTAGAGAGACAAGGGGGTAAAAAGGGGAGGGAGAAAATGAGAGGGAAGAAAGAAAGGAAAAGAAGTTATAAAAGACAGAAGCAAAATATAGAGAAACAGGGTCTATTTAGAGATAATGGGTGAAAACTTAATGGAAAAAGGGATTCTGCAAAGGTACATAAGATAGTATGGTTATATTAGAAGCAGAATTTTTTTTAGAAAATATGAAACAATGTATGATTAAAATGTCTGATAAAATAGCTATCGTAATTCAGTGGAATGCTTGTCAATAAATAAATGTAACAAAAGGTATATTTAATGATTTATAAAACATGCGTGAAGAGAAATAAGGGAAAAATTAATTATGGAGATTATAAGTGTTTTAAGGAAGTATGATATTTAATTGAAAAGAAGTGTTAAAGATGTTATGGTTTTAGTGATTATTAATGATAGAACTGAACTGGAATAGAATGAGGGTTTATAATTACATATATTTACAATCTTTCCTTTTTTTTAAAGAATATAGTGTGTATTATAAGAATGCCAAGCAGAATTCGATTGGAAGTTATGTATTATGTATTATATTGAAGATCATAAACTTATATATTGAAGTTTAAATACGAGTTGAATGGATGTAATTAAAAGATATAAAGGTGTCATACTCCAATTAGTAACTACAGGAGAAAATTTGTTTAATGAGAAAAGATAATATGAAATTGAAACAGAACAGACAAAAGTATAAATATAATGATTTGAACTGAGATGAGATAATCAAAATAAAATTGAGAAAATTAAAAGAGGGGAAAAACTATATAGAAAATGTAGAATAGTATAAGATATGGAATAGAATACAAAAAGAAGCATGAAATTGAGTTTTGTGTCTGTATAAAGAAGTTCAACCCGGGACCATGCTATTTTCAAAAAAGATGTTTTACTTGTATTTTGTGTTTGAAAACCCAAATAAAACTTTATTAAAAGAAAAAAAGAATAATGGAATGTTATTGTTACCAAAACTTATCTTCCTTGTTTTAATTGGTTATGATACAAGAGTTAACTTTCTGACTGAAAAAAAAATCAAAGATTTTGGTGCATGAATCTTAAAAAACTATTGGAAGTTCCAGCTTCAACATCAAACTGTTTTTCCTCTTTCTTGTATTCAGATTCTGTTGTGATTGAACTGGGAAAAATCTGTTGGGCCGAACTTTTGTAAGAAACACAGGTTCAGTCACAATTCATTATATTTCATGCAGGACCAGCCAAGCAAGAAAAGCCATCTACATGTAGTTACTTTAACATTCTGTCTGAATCATAATTCATAGTATATCCGACCTATATATCTTTTGTTTAGAATTCCGGATTATCCTAACATTTAAATTGGTCACAGATTTGTTTCTAATAAGAAGATAATTCTTAATCCTCTCAAATAAAATACATTATGCATCTGTTTCTAAAAAGATGCAGGAGAATTTCAAGGGAAGAAGTTAATATTAGCCCTACCTTCCCAATACATTCCACATGATAAAAGCCTTCTCTAGAAGCATCATTTCTTGTTTTCTTTGAACATTCCTGGATTTTCATTTTGTCCTTTATTGTTGGTTGTGTTCCAGAACTAACACTTTACTAGAGAAAGTTGCTGCAGCAGTGGACCAATCAGCTTTCTACAGTGCACTGTGGGGTAGTCTTCTTACTAGTCCTGCAATTCGGCTGCCTGGCATTACTTATGTCCTCTCCCATCTAAACAGGAAGCTTTCTATGGAGGATCAGCTCTATATCATAGGCAGTGACATTGAATTAATGGTAAGTGTTTATGAAGCCATAATGATAGCTCTTGGTTCTTTGCCTTCCTAATTTTTTTATATAATCATTGCATAAAGAAACAATGCCTATATAGGAGCCGTATTAAATGCAGTATTAAAGTATTAAAACTCTCTGCTCACTGCAAGTCTCACCGGCTCAAGGTTGACTCAGCCTTCCCTCCTGAGGTTGGTGAAATTAAGGCCCAGATTGTTGGGAGGAAATATGCTGACTCTGTAAACTGCTTAGAGAGGACTGTCAAGCACTGTGGAGCGGTATATAAGTCTAAGTGCTTTTGCTATAAGTGATAGGCCATTCTTGATTAAAGCAGTTACATAGAAGGGGACTTGTCACAAATAACACCTTCTGTGCTCCTTCCTGCCAAACCCCCAATAAGTGATGCTTTTCTCTTCATATATGTCCTGCAGATTACTGGGCAATTCCCAATACTATTCCAGAAATGCAAAGAGCCTATTATCTATCTATATTATACAAATTTTGATTACTTTCTTCCTTGGTTATATTTGACTCGTTATTACAAAACCGAAGAGTAAAAAATAATTATTTATTGCATGAGACTCGTTTTAGCTCACACTTGTACAAGGATAGGAACACTTCTTATGAATTATTTTCAAATTGTGCATACCTTATTACTTACAGTATTTTTAATCTGAGAAGTGGATACTTCTAGTAGTTTGTATATTTTCCTTGCTGGTAAAGTCTTTTTTTTTCTTCTGAATCAGATCTTTGGCACTGAGCCAGTTCTGTTTATTGATTTCTCTCACAAATGGCTTTTTTCCTGATTTATGTGATGCAGCTATCCTTTTCCTCAACAGCTATTGGGCATCCATGCATAGGTTTATATATTTAAAAGCCAAAATCCAGACTACAGAAACAGAGGAATGCACAATTATATGTATCACTCTATGCATAGAGAGAAGATTGGAAGAAAAATTATCTGAATAGGGATTGCAAATATCTAATGTTTTTGTAAATGTGCAATTTTTAGAAAAGTAATTAAATAGCATTATCAATCTGTGCTCCTTTCTAATGGCAATTTTATTTCAGGTAGAAGCAGTAAGCACTTCAGTGCAGGATTCCAGTGTCTTAGTACAGAGGAGCACACTTGATCTCATATTATTCTGTTTTCCATTCCACATGAGTCAGGTAAAGTACTGCTGAATCCTTATTGAATGAAGTACTGATATGTTACCCACAAATAAAAAATTCAGCTTTCTTTTCTTTAAATTTCCCAAATCTGCATAATATTCTAGTGGGAAACAGCAACTCTTCAGTTGCTAGACTTCTATCTCCTGTATTCAAAACTTCCTTTCAAAATTCTGTAGATGCATAGCATATTAGAAATCAAAGAGTTCCTTCTTGTTCTGGTGGCAATCCATTGTATCTTAAAGAAGACAGCTCTCAGAAGATACCTGTGCTTTGGAAATGGCATTCTAGAGCCATGTTTTTTCATGGAAAAGTATAACCCTGTTTACTTCAGCCAATCCGCTTCTTAGTCACATTTCTAGTATAAAAACAATGCTACAAATTCTTCAAAATTGATGCTTCATAATGTACCGAAAAAAATGGAAAATGGCTCTTATCGTTAAAGCAGATGAATCTTTTTCTAGGTTGCTGTGGCTGCTTCAGTAGCTGCTTCTTATATAACTGAGCATGTTTGACCACTTTACATTTTCATTTCTGGAAATTTACTGTTGAAAACTGCTTTTGGTATTTTGACTCAGCCTCTGTGCTTAGATTATGTAAACTTGACTATTCAGGTTTGTTTTAGCCTTGTGGGGTAAGAAGAAAAAAATATGTCTTTTCTTTTTTTAAAATCTTGTACTTGGGAGCTATATCTACCTATATCTTGTTACTAAAGTTAATAAAGATGCATTCATATTTCAATTGCAGCCTATATAAATTTCTATTGGTGCTTGGAAGTGAAGTAAATAATCATTGTTCCATTGTATAATAAAGTTTTTGAATGTGACACTTGTTTAAATGTGACATTCCCAATTTTAGGCAACACGCCCGGATATGATCCGAATTCTTTCAGCTTCTCTTCATGTAGTGCTACGCAGAGACATGTCACTCAATAGGAGGCTTTATGCCTGGCTTCTAGGTAGGTTATAGGATTTATATATTTATTTATATCTATGCGTATATCATTTTTATTTGAAATGTGCAATCTGCTTTTCAATCTGCAAAAGATTGTAAACAAAAGTACAGGATTTTAATAAAAAATAAAAGTATACTATTTAACATATGAACACAAATGCAAAATAATTGAATCAATGAGAGCAACTGGTATACTAGTTAAACAAGAGATCATGAGGTCTAGTCCCGCCTTAGGCACAAAGCCAATCACTTTGTCTCAGGCCTAGGAAAAAAGAGATGACAAGTCACTTCCAAATCTTTTGCCAAGAAAACCATATAGACTTGACTGGGTAGTCTCCATGAGTCAAAAATTGACTCAAAGGCAGGCACATGTGCACTTACACACAAACACACACACATACACTCAAGAGTTTTTGTCAATAATAGAAAATGTAATAGGCCATCTAAGTTCTAATCATCTTATTGTTAAGAGATTGTCCCTGTAACTGTTTGCAATTGGAGCTACCTATTCTGCACATTTTCTGTTTTCTTTAATTATTTTCAAAATCAAAAATAGTTTAAACAATGCATTTAAAGTTTTCACAAAAAAAATCATCGTTAACCTATTTAGTCATCTTCTCAAATTTGTGCAAAAGAGATCTTATTAATAGTGAGAAGCTTGTTTGATATGGTAATTATTCCAGTTCCAGGTTCTGCTTTCTCTACACAGACTTTAGAGGTATAATTTTTGGGTACTTTTATTAGATTAGCCTTTCCCAGTCTGGAACCCTCACAGAAATTAACCTGACCAGGAATAATTTCAGCTTATTTGATGGGTGCTAGGTTGGGTGAAATCTCTTCCAGATTTAGAGTTGTTCCTAGATTTTAACTGGGAGACTAACATTGTCAAGTTTGTTGGGGAGTCCCAGTGGTCCTCAATATTCTATCAATATCATTGCTTACTTTCTTCCTTCTGACATGCTTGCTTCTTGCCCTCCTGTACCACTTTTACTGTCTGTAACCTTTTTAATAGAGACTATTGAGTTTGCCGTTCAGACATAAATTTATCCCATTCCTAGAAGCGTTCCTCTCCCCCGCATTCAGAAATAACAGGGGAGTGTCACTGATGCTCTAATAGCACCAGATGGCAGTGGTGCTCAAGTACCAGTTGCTTTGCAATTTTGGGGGGAATTTGGGGGAGTTTTAACAATCCCTATATAGAGCATAAAGTCTACTACAAAGCAAAAATCCAAATGTCCACTGTAATGAAGTAGTATCTCATTACTCTGTGTGGGAAAGGTGAACAGGCCTTAAAAGAGAGGCGACCATGGTGTTTTTCTGAATTGAGTCTGGGAGTTGGGGATCAATGGCACAATGCTGTACAGGTTCTCCTCCATCCTCAGTTCCAGTTGACGTTGATGGGAGATGGGACAGGCCAAGTCCCCAGCCTATATTTGGTATGATACTGCAGGGTTCAGTACTTTCTCCCCTCCTTAACATGAAGTTGCCAGATGAGCTGATCCAACAGTTTGAAATGAATATCATCACTATGCTGATAATACCCAGCTTTATATCCCCATGCTTGGCTGTCTGAGTGATTCTATGGAAGTGTCCATTCCTGGAGACTGGGGGGATTCAATACAATGCAAGAAACATAAAGTGGCTTTGGGTTGTTGATTTTTGACCGCTTGGTTCTAGGCACCTTCCATTTTTGGGTTGAGTGGGATAGTACTGCCTCAGATAGAACCAGTGTGCAATCTGGGAGTCTTCCTGGACTCACAGATCCTACTTGAAGAACAGGTAGTAGCTGAGGCTAAGAAGACCTTTGCACAGCTTTGTGCTGTGTTTCACTTATGCCTCTGCGTAGAACAGGAGGCTGCATTCACAGTCACTTGTGACCTTTTGTTTTGATTAGCACTATATAAGGCTGCCCTTGAAGAATATTCAGAAGTGCCAATTGGTACAGAATGCAGCTGTGTGGGTAGTTAATGGCTCAGATTATTTGGTGCATGTGACACGACTGCTCCCATAGCTGCATTGGCTACCAATTTGCTTCTGGGTGCTGGGAGTCACCTGTAAAATCCTACATGGCTTGGTCCTGGATTACTTATGGGATCATCTCTTCCCAATTGGGAGACTTCAGTTCACTCAAAATGCAGTCTCTAATTTAATCACAAGACTGAACCAAAGGAGAATAGTACTCTTGGTCTGAAACAACTCTGTATTTCTGAACTCATTTCTGATGATAGGTCTAAGTCATAGTTTTAAAGATTACAATATGAGGCCTTGTTCTGTAACTATGTAAATTACATGCTTTTTCATATTCAGCCATTTCGTGCACAAAAACTTTCAATTTTGAAATACCAAGCTTGTATTGAATTATGTATATGGGAGCTAGACTGATTTTGTCAAGATTTCCACTAACTGGCAATAACTTGGAAATTGTACATGCTTGTAAGACAATATGCAGGTAGTTCTTGACTTACAGCAGTTTGTTTAGTGACCATTCAAAGTTACAACAGCACTGAAAATAGTGACTTATGACTGTTCGTCACCCTTACTACGGTATTACTGTTGCAGCATTCCCATGGTCATGTAATCAAAATTCAGATATTTGGCAACTGAATCATATTTATGACAGCTGCAATGTCCCGGGGTCATGTGATCACCTTTTGCGATCTTCTGGCAAGCAAACTCAATGGGGAAGCCAGACTCACTTAACAACCGTATTACTAACTTTAACAACTGCTCCTGTGGTTCACTTAACAACTGTGGCAAGAAAGATTGCAAAATGGGAAAAAAACTCACATAGCAACAGAAATGTTGGGCTCAATTGCAGTCACAAGTCAAGGACTACCTGTAGTTTTAAAGTTTTGTGGTTTTATTGTGGTGAGCCACCCAGGGTTGTGCTACAGAATAAATTGCCATACAAATCTTTTAAATAAATTAAACACACACACACACGAAGAGGGGAGATGTCTTACAGTCTTATGAACATGAACAATATCAGCTATTGGGGAAGATGACAATGGATTTAGCTCTCCTCCCCAAACTATTTTTTTATTTGATTTATTGATAGCATTTTAAAAATGCCTTTCTCCAGAGGCTCTAGGCATCATGTAAAATAATCAGAATATAATAGAAAGCAATACAATAAAACAATATGGTTTTATATTCATACAATATTTAGCAATGTAGTTTCTTAATTTGTTGGTTTGAAGCTGTTCCCCATTATACAGAGTATATTATACTACCCATTAGGAGTATTTTAAGTCTGCATGGAGTAATTGCTTCATTGCTGCTCCTTCCTAATTAAAACAAGTAGGGCATACCTTTTCCTTATTAGCCAATTGTTTATGTTTCTTTTTTAGAGGATGGAACCGCATATGCCATCCAGGTTGTCCTGTATGCCTAAAGTAGACAATTATTTCTCAGATATGTTCCATTTCAGTATTAAAATGACATTCAGGTATCAGTCCAATCAGATTCTGTACATAGCACACAGAGAGTACCATCTGCTTTGCCTAAGGCAGCAACATGTCATCTGCAGTCTTCTTACATCATTATTCTCTATGGTACATTTATATATTGCAGGATTTTTGTAAAAGTTAGGGCAAATTAATCCTCACAAAGCATCTTTAGGATTAGGATACATGTACATAAATGTGGGTGCATGTGCATTTTGCAAAATTGCTATTTAAGTGACTTGAATGTTTGTGAAATAAAAGTGTTGAGTCTACATAAAATTAACTTTGGCATTTGGGAGTCTTTATAGATACAAAAGCAGCCTTATATTTTGCTCTTATTAAATTAGTTTCCTTTTATTAAATTTAACTTAAAATGGTCTTTCCTCTTGCCAACAATATTTGGACGGCAAAATGGTGAGTTCTCATAACTAAGATCTTGTGCTCCCTGTTCTTTGTTCTTGGTTTGCCTAAGTGTAGCATTGATTGAGTTTTTATTTTTATTTGCTTGAAGGTTTTGATAACAATGGGGCTATTACAGGACCTAGAAGTACGCGAAATAGTAATCCTGAAGAGCATGCAATATACTACTTCAATACATTCTCTAAGGAAATGCTAGTTCAGGTAATATGTTTGTGTGTGTTGGACAGACAAACATATGTCTGTGTTGTATTACCTTCTGAGTGCTGAAGTTGATCATGGTGTGTGCTTTTTTGCTGTAGCCTCAGGAATAAATCTTGGCAAATCACATTAAACTGAACATGGATTGTCAGTTCTGTAATGTGATATATAAGGTGTCCTTCTCCCACACAAATAGTTTTAAATTAGCTTAGGATTGTTGGGGCACACTATACATATAGTTCAGTTTCCAAGAATGCCATGAGTGTATTCAAAACACCCCCACCCGCACCAAAGAGCTGGTTCTATAAACAGAAAGGATGAACATGCAGCAAGGTCTCCTACTAACAAAGATCATAATGGATTTTGCTCTTCCCCCAAAATATTAGATTAATAAACTGCCTTATTGCAGAAGTTCTAGACACTGCATAACATAATTAGACTATAATACAAATAGTAATACAATAGTATTGTAATAGTATTACAATAATAACACTAACAACAGTAATGGTGCAGATCTTTGTGTAGCTGTCTAAATATCATAGGACTTCTGAAAAATCCAGATCTTAATTATTCTCTAGGAAACCATGAATGAGGACCAAACTTTCCTGGGGAGTAAATTGTTTCAAGGGAAGGGAGCTGTCAAAATGTCCATCTTTGTATCTTCTAACTTTTAGCCGGCACTTTATTCAACCAGATTGGGTCGGCAGAATTCACTTGGAATAGGCAGCTTCTAAATTACCTAGACCCTGGGACATTTAAGACTTTACAAATATTAATCAGAACTTCATATTGCACTTGGAAACAAACAAATCCCATAACAGAAAGATTATGTGGCAATGCCATGATTATCCAATAAATATGTAGGCAACTCCATTTTACACCAGTGGTAGTTTTAAGGTGGTCTTCAGTGACAGCCCCGTAAGGTGTGAATGGCAGTAGTGGAGACACAAGGAAAAAAGGAAATAAATAACTGTCTCTTATGTCATATTCCTTCCATGGTTAAGCAAGCCATAACTTAGTACAGTCCATTAACCAGATTTGTATGTGACTTTGTACCTAGCCTAAATTCTCATAAATGCATAAAAACGTTTTGATTCTAAAGTATCTTCTCTTATAGGCTATGGTGGGAATTCTGCAAGTCAATGTGCATAGCGAAGAGACCACATTGATGCAAGATCTAAAGCCTTTTCGGATTCTTATCAGTTTACTGGACAAACCTGAGCTAGGTAACTAAATGTTAATTGACATTTGTGTGTTTGAGCTTATGGCAAATGTTGCATTAGACTGGATTCTAGATTAAAAAAAACTAGCTTGGACTTTCCAAATACATGTGTTCATACACTATAAATGAAACAGTAATCCTGATTTTATAGTCAACCTTTCCTCCTAACCTTCTCTTGTCATCCAAATCTCCTTTTGTCCTATCTTCAAAGGCTGTTGCCAACCTATTACCACATAGATTGATGGTGCAGAGTTATCGTCATAGGGAGTAGATTAGAAAAGATGGTGCAGGGGAGTGCTGGGAAAGGTTACAATTGTGCTTATGTAACAATCATGGGAAATGACTATGGGGGTCTTAACAGCTGCCTAGCACTGTAGGGGTGTAAATGCAGTGAGATACATCAGCAGGCATATTTGGGGTCAAATCTCAGTAAAAATGCACATCATACAAGTAATACAAGAAAAATGGCCCTAGGGATAACCAAGATTGTAGATTAAGTACTGGTGGTAATATGAAAGTGTTAAGAATTCATAAAACCAACACAATAATAGGTATCCTATTAATGCATTGTACTTCCAATATCCAAATAGCAATTTTCAACAGTTTTCAGAACATTTTTACTCCAGCTAATAGTGTAAAAATTATTTTGCCCAGTCATTTGGTTTCATGGTATTAGTGACATAAGTGCCTGGAATAAAATGTATGTAAATACTTTGCAATTGTGTCAGTGGACCCGTTCAGTTAGTAATTGAAATCAATGAGACATAAACCAGTAAATGCTCATACAGTGAATGTACAATTATTTGTTTGCCTTCTAAGAATCAGCTTTATAGTGCAAATATTCTTTTCTCAGCACTTCAACTGCAGTGAAAATATGCTGATCAAATCTCTGCAGGATTTCTGGAAATTTGTTAATAATAATAAAATACATATAGTACATATAGTGCAGGATAATTTATCAATACAATTACAATTCTTTCCTTTTTTTAGGACCTGTAATATTAGAAGATGTATTGATTGAAGTATTTAGGACATTGTACACCCAGTGCAAAGCAGAACTGGATATTCAGATGGAGTCTTCCTTTAGTAAGGATCATACTCAACTAAGCAGGTGATTAGGGGGAAGGGGGGAAGAAAGAAATTGCTGCCATGATAGCCCTATATCATTCACTTTCTCACAGGAATATAAGGCTGCTGTTAATTAGTTTTCTGTGAATAGCAGGCTTCCATGCTGATTTGGCAAAAAAAAAAAAAGTATGCAGAAAATTGTGAGGGAAAAACATTATGTCACAAAATAGATGATCATTGTGGATTTTAGACAATTTTTGTGACATTTTTCCCCTTTGGCCCACAAGGAGGTTCGTCACTGCCTTCTTTTGAGATGTGTTTTGATTTCTTAGTTGAGTCTGCAACTCTGATGTTTCCAGGTGGTTCCCAATCCAGATATTAACCAGACCCATTTAGCTTTTGAATGCAAACCATATTAATCAGGTTACACTTACATAGTAATGGTTGGCTAATATTAGAAAGTGCCATAAATCATTAGTAAGGATCCTACTTTTCTTTGGTTTTCTGCCACCTTATTGTGCTCTTTTGGACATTAACGCTCTGCTGCCACTGCTGGTATTTCCTTTACTTCTTGTCATTTTCATGAAGTTGAATGTGGGACTGCTGAAACTTGTTATAAGGAAAGAGTCATTTTTTTTTTTCAATTTCTTCAGCCACTTTCTTATACATGAGTTCCAGGAAGTTTGTGGAGGGCAGCAGACATCTCTATTTTGCCCATATTTTTCAATGCTTTTTTTTAATATAGAAGAAGTATTACGTATTAAATGTCTATGTGGAAAAGATAGTAAAAATGAGACAGAGCCAAAAAAAACTCAGGAGGAAAGGATGGTGATAAAATGAAACATTGCTGTTAAGAAACAAAGAAATAAGTTTGAATTAGGAATATAGATGGTTGAGTATGTACATATTTCACTGAGCTGTTGTGCTTTTCTTTCAGCAAATTGAGGGAAAATAAGAAAACAGCAGAGCTGATTAAAACTGCCAATCTTCTGTTTAATTCTTTTGAGCCTTATTATATGTGGGACTACATTGCCCGTTGGTTTGAAGAATGCTGTAGGTAAGGTACATTTCATATAAGTGTTTTTATATTACTATTGAAAAGATATATTTTATAAATCATCATTATCATTTTAGCCATTGTCTATCCACTGCAACATGAAGGCCTCTTCCGCATGTTTTATAAATAGTGTTTCATATTCTTTGATAAAATAAAATAATTGGTTCATTCCTTATCTGAAGGAAAGAAAAGCTGCATAATTCCAAATATTTGAAGCGACTTGTCTTTTAGAAGGAGAGGACTGATGTGGAAGACTTTATTCTTTTGAGAGTGCACTGGTTATGCTATCACATAATTTCTGTCTTGATGATCTTCAAAATATACTTCACTCTGAAAGGCATTGATTTTAGGATATGTGAAAGACTATTTGATGTGCTTAATCTATAACAATCCATTCAGATGCACAAGTTAGCAGTCAGTGCTGAAGGTTATGAAGCATGATTCTGTATAGGGAGATGATTTTTTCCTGGAAAAAGTGACAGGAGGTGATTTTTAACTCCCTGCTAAAATTTTTGCCCTTTGAGAAGTTGTTCTGGAGAGTTAGGAGTTTGTAAAGGGCAGGAGATTCAGGGGACTAAAGCCTAATCCATGGGAAATCATAATAGTGATTAAATAGAAACACAAATTCTTATTTGCTTGTTTCAAATTCTGATTTATAAAAATATATTTGAAGAGTTATTTATTTTTTGCAATTGAAATACAGTTCTGTTATTTCCACTATTTTATTATTTATTGGTTGATTTTATTTATAAGGCTGTCCATCTCACCTAAGTGACTCTAAGTAGCTTACAACAGCTAAACAACAATCCAATAAAAAACAAGTTAAAAACTATAAACCATAAAACATTGATAAAAATATTTATAACACAAAGAGATATAAACCATGTTTATTACATTATAAAATAAGAGTTTAAGAAATCATTAAGACCTCTACTTACAGTTTCTAGTCCTGCAGATGCTGTTCTACCAGTGCTTAAACTCTGCTTGAATTCATAGGCGGACTCTGCATGCTCGATTACAGGCCGTGCCTGGAGGTGCTAGTGAACCTGCTGAATTCCCTCTTACCAATTTCTGCCTTCTGGTTGATTTTTTGTTGGATATAGTCTCTTTGGTAAGATTCCCTTTGCTCATTCTAACTATAGTCTTCCTAATAGTTCTCTTTTGTTTTATAAAATAGATGGGCTGGAGAAGTCTTTGACTTTAAATCACATAACAAACAATATCGCAGGCTATGAATGTATTTAACAATTAGAGGTTCCATAAGAGTCTAGTCTTTTTTTGATATGTAGGATTTGTTTTACTTCTTGTCACGGTGATTTCTCTTTTTCTATATTTCTCATTACTATTCTGCTTTGACTGTAGATTAATTTTTTTGTTAAATCTGCTAAATAATAGTAGTTCTTTTGCATGTATCCCACTACCTGTTAGATAACAATATATGTTAATGGAAGCTCTTGAAAATGCTTTTTCCCTATATTTTTCTTTTATCTTCAAATTCTTTGCTTTTTCATTTCAAAGCCTACTAGAAGTATGAAAGTGCTTTGTCAGGTATGGCATTCTTACTGTTTTTTCAATTAAAAACAATCCTTTGCATGCACTTCAGACAGTACATTTTGTAAAATTTCTTGTAAGAAAACTGAAATTGCTCAATTAGGCCATTATTTCTGAACTGTTACTTTCCATTATTAACCTGTTTTCAAGTGATTATTATTAACAGAAAAATAAAAGATTTATATGTGAATAATTTTTCATATTTTCAATGAATAATATATTGATTTGAGAAGAAGGAATCAGCCAGATAATGTTTCCAGTGCTTTAAAAAAAGTCTAAGAAGTGCATGAGAATTACTCAAAAGTCATCACTTCTAAAATTCTTTAAAAAGTTGTGCTGATTTCTCTTGTGTGCTAGAATATGTTTATGTATGTATATTTATCTGTAAATAGATGTGAAGAATGTGTGCAGGATATAAGACTGTATTTCATGTAAGTTTTCTGAAAATACCCTCCCTTTCCTTTTGTTCGTCTGACATCTTCTCAGTTCACACCTGGCTGCTAAAACCTGTAGTTCAGGAACTTTTTGAATGAACTAAACTGTGCTGAGTGGAACTGAGAGGGAAATCAGTAAAAACAACACAGTGGCAGTTTCTGTTGCTCTTCTCTTATAAAAAAATTATTTGGGTTTTCACAAAACATAATACAAGTAAAATATCTTTTTTTGAGAATAGCATGGTCCCATATTATAACTTCTCCATACAGACACAAATTCAATTTCATATTCATCTTTGTGTTCTATTCCATATCTTATTACTATTTTAATATTTTCTCAATAATTTTTCTCTTCCCTTAGTTTCCTCAATCTTACTTTTAATTATCTCATTCCTTTCTAAATTCAATTATATATATGTTTTTCTAAGTTTCAATATCTTTCTAGTCATTATATTTATACTTTTGTCTGTCCTGTTTCAATTTCATATTTTCTTTTCTCATTAAACAAAATTTTCCACTGTAGTTACTAATTTGAGTATGACACCTTTGTATCTTTTAATTTTTATCCATTCAACTCTTATTTAAACTTCAATTTATGCCTTTGCAATTATAACATTCAATATAACACATAACTTCCAGTCGAATTCTGCTTGTTACATTCTTAAAATACGCACTAAGTTCTTAAAGATAATATATACCGTGTTTCTCCAACAATACGGCCTCCACCAATAGGAAGCCCCAGCATGATTTATTGGCATAAAATCAAATTAAGCCCCTCCCCAAATTAAGGCCCATATTAAACATGCGAAATGGAGGGGGGAATGGCGGGGGGCTTGCCGTTTGAAGTACTTTGTTGCATGCCCGGATATGGTGCTGCCTGTGTTGGTGGAGCACTTCATATCGGAGACCTTCCGCCACCGTTAATTTCCCTTCTCCCTTGCTGCCGTGGCGTTACAGCAACACCGCGGCGTTTGGCGCAGCCACGTGCAGCCAGTCAGGGCTCCTCCTGCAACCGGAGCCCTGAGGAGACATTGGCTTCAGGCGCTCCTGTGGCCGCCTTCCCTTTGCCTTCGATGGTAAAGTGAATTATTTTAAAACCTCCGCTCATCCCATCAGGGCCATGCGAGCTGAGCAGAGCCAGGAAAGCAAGCCGCGGGTGTTTCCTGGTTCTGCCCAGCCCAGCGGCTCTGCCGCGGCCCTGGCGGGATGAGCGGAGGTTTTAAATAATTCACTTTACCTTCTAAGGCAAAGGAAAAAGCGTCCACAGGAGCGCCTGAAGCAATATACCAACAACAAAGGCAAATCCTCAAGGTGGGCTGGAGGAGGTGGCTACGTGCCCCCGGGCTGCTTCAATGCAAGGTCCTGACTTGCAGCATCCTGCCGTTGCCGCCGCGTCCTCCCTCTCCGACTGCAAAACTCGTGTGCTTCGCCAAGCGCTCCGAGCGGCGAGCTCTTTCATACATAGAGAGAGGGAAAGACGCCGGCGTGCTCGAGAGGCTGGCTCTTTTCTCTAGCCGAGGCTGACAGGAAGTGCCTCCCAGGGCCGTGGCAGGCAAGCCGTGGGTGTTTCCTGGTTCTCCCTAGCGCGCGGCTCTGCCACGGCCCTGGCGGGATGGCGGAGGCCCGGCGGGGAGGCACTTGTTGCCTTGGTGACATTTCGGGTGCCTCCGCCGCCTCCTCGCCCATCGCAGGTGGCGGTGGCGGCGGCAAGGCGGTGGCTCCTGAGGAAAAGAAGACAGCGCAGCCACCTTGCTTCTTTCCCACCTGCCCGCCCCAGATGGCCTCAGGAGCGGCGGCGGCAGTGGCAGTGGCGCGCACACTCCTGCCGGCGAAGGGAGGAGAGGCGAGGAAAGAGAAGGGAGTGCGGCAGCAGCGGCTGTCACAGTATCGTCTCATAGCGGGGCAAGGCTGGCAAGCTGAGGTGGCCGCACCAGAGAGCGTCACTGCCGACCCCTTTTCTCTAGCCGATTCTGACTGAATCTCTATCCCGCTCCTTTATCCTCACGACGGGGTCGGCAGTGACGCTCTCTGGTGCGGCCACCTCAGCTTGCCAGCCTTGCCCGCTATGAGACGATACTGTGACAGCCGCTGCTGCCGCACTCCCTTCTCTTTCCTCGCCTCTCCTCCCTTCGCCGGCAGGAGTGTGCGCGCCTGCTGCCACTGCCGCCGCTCCTGAGGCCATCTGGGGCGGGCAGGTGGGAAAGCAAGCAAGGTGGCTGCGCTGTCTTCTTTTTCCCTCAGCGAAGCGCCGCCGCTTGCCACCGCCACCTGCGATGGGCGAGGAGGCGGCGGAGGCACCGAAATGTCACCAAGGCAACGAGTGCCTCCCCGCCGGGCCCTCCGCTCATCCCGCCAGGGCCGTGGCAGAGCCGCGCGCTAGGGAGAACCAGGAAACACCCGCGGCTTGCCTGCCACGGCCCTGGAGGCACTTCCTGTCAGCCTCGGCTAGAGAAAAGAGCCAGCCTCTCGGAGCACGCCGGCGTCTTTCCCCTCTCTCTATGTATGAAAGAGCTCGCCTCGCTCGGAGCGTTTGGCGAAGCACACAAGTTTTGCAGTCGGAGAGGGAGGACGCGGCGGCAACGGCAGGATGCTGCAAGTCAGGACCTTGCATTGAAGCAGCCCGGGGGCACGTAGCCACCTCCCTCCAGCCCACCTTGAGGATTTGCCTTTTGTTGTTGGTATACTTGGCTTCAGGCGCTCCTGTGGCCGCCTTCCCTTTGCCTTAGAAGGTAAAGTGAATTATTTTAAAACCTCCGCTCATCCCGCCAGGGCCGCAGCAGAGCCGTACGGGCTGGGCAGAACCAGGAAACACCCGCGGCTTGCTTCCCGGCTCTGCTCAGCTCGCACGGCCCTGATAGGATGAGCGGAAATAATTCACTTTACCATCGAAGGCAAAGGGAAGGCGCCACAGGAGCGCTGAAGCTGTGTCTCCTCAGGGCTCCGGTTGCAGGGAGGAGCCCTGACTGGATGCACGTGGCTGCGCCAAACGCCGTGGCGTTGCTGTAACGCCACGGCAGCAAGGGAGAAGGAAATTAACGGTGGCGGAAGGTCTCCCGAACATCCAAGCTGTCGCCGCCCGCCCACCCGAGGATGCAAGGGGGAAATTAAGTCACCCCGAAAAGACGTCCTAGCCATTTTTCGGGGTCAAAAAAAATAAGGCCCGGCCTTATTATGTGAGAAACACGGTATATATAAAACGATAATAAATAAAATACTTATTCTATTCCAATTCAGCTCTATCATTAATGTTAGTTATAATCTTTGACATCTTTAAACATTTCTTTTCAATAGGGTATCATACTTCTAGGAATACTTATAATATTTCCATAATTTTTCCATGTTTCTTTCATATTCCTCTTCACTTAAATTTTTAGAACACATTTATAATAATTAAAATGTTCCCCTCTTTTCCTAATTTCATTCTCTCATTCTCTTTATTTCATTTATTTATTAAACATTACATTACATTACAATGAGTATTTTATCTATCATTTATCTATCTGTCACTTGTTTTACATTTTCAAAGTTCATTTCTATTTCTGATATACTATCTTATGTACCCTTGCAGAATCCCCCTTTCAATTAAGTTTTCACCCATTATCTCTGTGTCTTCGAAATAGGCTTATACCCTTAATCCTTGTATGTTTTCCCTGTTTCTCATATCCTGTTTCTGTCCTTTATAATTTCTTTTCCTTTCCCTCTTCCCCCTCTTCTTCTCCCTTCCCTTTTTGACCCCTTCTCTCTCTAATTCTGATTCTCTCTTCTGTAATCCTCTCTTCTGTTTCTTCCTAATGTTGTAATTACTTTTCAAACTATTCTTTTTGGGGGTTATTTTTTCAAATCTTAAATTTTTCACTCTCTTTCTCCCCTTTTCTTTCTTTTCCCCGTATAGAAATACTTGGTCATTGAAGATGGCTTCTTCTGTCCCTCCGTTCTTGTTCTACAGGCATTTCTTGTTGTTTCTCATAGTTCAGGATCTCCATTTCTAAAAATTGAAATACGAAGCCAAAAGAACCTCTTCCTTCTTGTGCATCTTCTTTCTGTTTTTTAAGTTCCATTCTCAATTCTTCCAAGAGTGATACCATTTTGAAAACTTTTAAACAACCACCCGATTAATTTTAGTCCTTTAGATCCAATAGTCAAAAATCCAAAAATCACCAAGTAATCCAAATACTCCAAAGCTGTTTCTTCTTGCTTCTTTTTTCCACTTTCTCTTCCTGGAGTTCTCTTATCTTGTTACAAAGTTTCAGTTAAAGTGTATCTTTTAGGAATCTTGTTAAGGTTTCACTGTTAATTCCTTTCACTTCTGGTGGTCTCCTCCATTTTTCCAGATCCCACCCTTTTGTTTTTTTCCTTCTTTTAAAAGTTTTTGAGAATCCAGAAATCTTTATTATCCCTTTGACATTTTATTTTCAGCTTAAATACCTGTTAATGTCAAAATGGATTTTTGCTGGTTTCTCGCTTAAATCTCTTAGTCGTCAATATAGGGAAGAAAAGAAAAAAAACCAAATCCTTTCCTTTCCCCCTCTCATTCGCCGCTTCAAAGTCTTCTTTGGGAACAGTGTTGTTCTTTATAATTCAAATTCCAGGGTACCTTATATTCTTGCTTTTTCAGTTCTACCCGGTCAGCCAAAAACTTTCTCTTCTTATCTTCCTCCTGCATGTTCTTTTCCATCGAGTTCTTCTTTGAGGTGGCCATTTCTGACCACCGCTGCAACCGCCGGAAAGGAGTAATGGCCAGCTGGGGAGGAGACATGCGATTCTCCTCAACCCTGCTGGCAGTCTCCCCACTCTTCACCACCTCTACTTAGCCCTGAAACCAGCCACCTCGGGGCGCTCCACGATTGCAGATTTCGGTCTGTTGCCGAAGAGACTCAAACCGGAACCAGTTTCTGTTGCTCTTAAAGTCCCTGTTTTAGAAGGTGTTCATGCCTATCTATTTGCTTTGGCTCCTCCCATCCCCAGGCCCCTTTATTATATAACCCATCAGATTTAGTAGGGTTTTCCAGTATTAAAGAAAAGTCTGGAAATGTTATCTCAGTCTTCTGGATTAAGTTATTAATATTAATATAACTTAATATGTTACTTCTTTAAAAAACATTTCTGGAATTTGATTGCACATTTACATTGTGGTTAAAATGCACTAGATTAATAAAAGAGGGATGATTTTATAATGAGCTTTTTATTTTGTTTTTAGGAAACCTATATTGAAATACAAACAGAACACCTGCCTCAGCTTTTACTTAGAATGATCTCTGCACTGACAAGCCATCTTCAGACACTGCATTTGTGTGAGCTGACCGATTCCTTGAAACTCTGCTCAAAGATTCTTAGCAAAGTTCAACCTCCACTGTTATCTGCTGGTACTGACGGTGTTCTACAGTTACCAAACAGACACAATGCTCTCAAAGAATGGGAAGAGAAAAAGGTAACTGTAGATGTTCTTGCTTTGTTTAAAGATTACAGAGTAGCTTTTTTTTTAAAGGTAAGCTGTCAACTATTATTCTGCTGCTTGAAAATCAGTGACCTTCAGGTGAAAGTCAGATAACAAGTAGGTTATCACTATCTCTAAGATCTTATCTTGTTTCAGTGCTAAAGTTTGTCTTGGGTACTGTAGGCTCATCAGCAACTTAGCCTGGAAGCTTGTTTTCATGGTCTCTAGTAACAGAAGAAAGTTTAGAAGTCATTTCTTGCCCTTACAGTCAATAGAGCAATACCACATTTCGCTGGAGCTAAAGATAATAATGAAACCTTAATGTTGCTAACCGGTTCAGCTTTCAGTATCTAACATTTTGAAGTTACGGGAAAAAGTAGGAGAGGGGAGATGAAAATAATTTAGGGAGAAAAATTGAAGTGTATACAGAATTTATTTTTATACTACTGTCAATAAAAAGTGAAAATAACATAATAATGCAACAAAAGTATGCATAATTTGACTTGCTTATAATCATTTTGTATTTGAACTTATTAAATATAAATATCTAATTTAGTCAGATAACAATTATGATTACTAATGGAATATATTTTAAATGTTCATTTTTGTTATCGTCAGTGCAGACCTGGCCTATTTTAATTTTGTCCATTCACAAGTTGAAAAACAAAGTTGAAGACATAAGAAACTATTAGCAGGAAAATAAGACAGAATTATATCATAGCCAAGAGCACTTCAACTAGCCTCTAGGCAAAAATCAGATCAGGCTCTGAATTATCTTTTCTTCTCTGGAGAATATGGTGAGGGCTCTGAAGCCACAAATATATCTTGTTCTTGAGCTGGGCCACTCACTACTTGTCCTCTACAGTGTATAGGAACTGTACTGCTCTGCTCTATAAGATAAAGGCCTTCCTTTTACTAGTTAATATGAAGCCTTTTGCGAAAGCTTGTTTTGGCAGGCTTTACTGACAAAGTGGCCTGCAAAACCAAAGGCAAACCAGATAAAATTATATGGAGAGATAATCACAGTAATTCATTGGTACTAAACAGAACAGGAAGGCTTCAGCTTTATTAAACATTTCTGCAGAGACTCAAATATATCATTTTAGATGTAATTTGCTTCAAGGAGCATCAAATAATTTAATAGTCATAGTTTCAAGTGTATTTAAATTGCTCAGACTCATACATTACTGTTAATTCACTTCTGGTGGTCTCCTCCATTTTTCCAGATCCCACCCTTTTGTTTTTTTCCTTCTTTTAAAAGTTTTTGAGAATCCAGAAATCTTTATTATCCCTTTGACATTTTATTTTCAGCTTAAATACCTGTTAATGTCAAAATGGATTTTTGCTGGTTTCTCGCTTAAATCTCTTAGTCGTCAATATAGGGAAGAAAAGAAAAAAACCAAATCCTTTCCTTTCCCCTCTCATTCGCCTTCAAAGTCTTCTTTGGGAACAGTGTTGTTCTTTATAATTCAAATTCCAGGGAACCTTATATTGTTGCTTTTTCAGTTCTACCCGGTCAGCCAAAAACTTTCTCTTCTTATCTTCCTCCTGCACATTCTTTTCCGGTCGAGTTCTTCTTTGAGGTGGCCATTTCTGACCACCGCTGCAACCGCCTTCGGGAAAGGGAGTAATGGCCAGCTGGGGAGGAGACATGCGATTCTCCTCAACCCTGCTGGCAGTCTCCCCACTGTTCACCACCTCTACGGGGTGGCTTAGCCCTGAAACCAGCCACCTCGGTGCGCTCCACGATTGCAGATTTCGGTCTGTTACCGAAGAGACTCAAACCGGAACCAGTTTCTGTTGCTCTTAAAGTCCCTGTTTTAGAAGGTGTTCATGCCTATCTATTTGCTTTGGCTCCTCCCATCCCCAGGCCCCCTTGTTATATAACCCATCAGATTTAGTAGGGTTTTCCAGTATTAAAGAAAAGTCTGGAAATGTTACCTCAGTTTTCTGGATTAAGTTGTTAATATTATTAAGTTATTAAGTTATTAATAACTTAATATGTTACTTCTTTTTAAAAAAACATTTCTGGAATTTGATTGCACATTTACATTGTGGTTAAAATGCACTAGATTAATAAAAGAGGGATGATTTTATAATGAGCTTTTTATTTTGTTTTTAGGAAACCTATATTGAAATACAAACAGAACACCTGCCTCAGCTTTTACTTAGAATGATCTCTGCACTGACAAGCCATCTTCAGACACTGCATTTGTGTGAGCTGACCGATTCCTTGAAACTCTGCTCAAAGATTCTTAGCAAAGTTCAACCTCCACTGTTATCTGCTGGTACTGACGGTGTTCTACAGTTACCAAACAGACACAATGCTCTCAAAGAATGGGAAGAGAAAAAGGTAACTCTGTAGATGTTCTTGCTTTGTTTAAAGATTACAGAGTAGCTTTTTTTAAAAGGTAAGCTGTCAACTATTATTCTGCTGCTTGAAAATCAGTGACCTTCAGGTGAAAGTCAGATAACAAGTAGGTTATCACTGTCTCTAAGATCTTATCTTGTTTCAGTGCTAAAGTTTGTCTTGGGTACTGTATGCTCATCAGCAACTTAGCCTGGAAGCTTGTTTTCATTGTCTCTAGTAACAGAAGAAAGTTTAGAAGTCATTTCTTGCCCTTACAGTCAATAGAGCAATACCACGTTTCGCTGAAGCTGAAGATAATAATGAAACCTTAATGTTGCTAACTGGTTCAGCTTTCAGTATCTAACATTTTGAAGTTACGGGAAAAAGTAGGAGAGGGGAGATAAAAATAATTTAGGGAGAAAAATTGAAGTGTATACAGAATTTATTTTTATACTACTGTCAATAAAAAGTGAAAATAACATAATAATGCAACAAAAGTATGCATAATTTGACTTGCTTATAATCATTTTGTATTTGAACTTATTAAATATAAATATCTAATTTAGTCAGATAACAATTATGATTACTAATGGAATATATTTTAAATGTTAATTTTTGTTATCGTCAGTGCAGACTTGGCCTATTTTAATTTTGTCCATTCACAAGTTGAAAAACAAAGTTGAAGACATAAGAAACTATTAGCAGGAAAATAAGACAGAATTATATCATAGCCAAGAGCACTTCAACTAGCCTCTAGGCAAAAATCAGATCAGGCTCTGAATTATCTTTTCTTCTCTGGAGAATATGGTGATGGCTCTGAAGCCACAAATATATCTTGTTCTTGAGCTGGGCCACTCACTACTTGTCCTCTACCGTGTATAGGAACTGTACTGCTCTGCTATATAAGATAAAGGCCTTCCTTTTACTAGTTAATATGAAGCCTTTTGCAAAAGCTTGTTTTGGCAGGCTTTACTGACAAAGTGGCCTGCAAAACCAAAGGCAAACCAGATAAAATTATATGGAGAGATAATCACAGTAATTCATTGGTACTAAACAGAACAGGAAGGCTTCAGCTTTATTAAACATTTCTGCAGACTCAAATATATCATTTTAGATGTAATTTGCTATCAAGGTGCATCAAATAATTTAATAGTCATATTCAACTATTCAAATTGCTCAGACTCATACATTAGAATTCAGTGAGGCTTTACTTAATTATGGTTTAATCTGTGAACCACTAACTTCCTTAAGGAAATTTTATCATTCTACTTCATGTTATTTTAGAATGCAGAGACCACATAGCATTGAATATGATTGCCTCAATCTAAATTTTATGTGGGACTTGTAAATTGAGAGTGGGTATTATTAAAGTTCTAAAATAAATAGTAGAAGTATACAATAAGTAGAAGAAACATACTCTTGCAGTTAACTTTTACATGTAATCTAAAAAGAGGGAAGGTCTATTTTATGTGTTATTTAAATCTTAATCTTCTTCTGTCTTGAGTAGATGCCTCTAGTTGCTATAGAAAATCCCAATGACGTATTTGAGGATGGAGAAAATCCCCCAAGCAGTCGATCATCTGAAAGTGGATTTACTGAGTTTGTACAATACCAAGCAGATACAACTGAAGAGATTGACAGGATGTTGAGTGGGGGTCCTGGAGTACCTGCCATCCCCCTTATGGGCAGTGCCTCCTCCGAGACAGAGTCTGCCTCAACAGTGGGTTCAGAGGAAACCATTGTACAGCCTCCGTCCAAGTTGACCCAAGGGACAGGATCTCGAAGTGGGAAGACAATGACAATTCAAAAGACTGCAATGCAGTGCTGTTTGGAATATGTCCAACAATTTTTAACCAGATTTATCAACCTCTACATCATTCCAAGCAATTCATTGTCTCGGCCTTTGGCAACAGGGATTCAGGAGGACCTTGTAAGAGGGAAAGGAGAGACTGCACAGTGCACAAGAGAGTCGCAAGGAGATGCATCCAGAGGGAAAAAAACAGCTAAGAAGACAACACCAAAAGAATACCTCTCTGCATTCATTGCTGCATGTCAGCTCTTTCTTGAATGTTCAAGTTTTCCAGTTTACATTGCAGAAGGAAATCATCCCTCTGAAATCCATCCAGAGAAAGCAGATGTTGGTGAGTAATTATGTGTATGATATCTAAGGTTTTTTTATATATTTGACTGAACCTTGGGATTTGGAGGGAAGAGGGAGATTATTTCTACATTGCTTTTTGTTCCCTGCTTTATGTAACCAAAGAAAAACAATGTTTCCTTTGTATGGGAAATTAGAATAAAAGTTAGAGATATGCTGAGACTTAATTTTGAGAATCAATCTGACATCTGCTCCAGACTAATGTGTATTTAGCATATTAGTGTCCATATTAGCGTCCACCAGAGTTCACATCACATGACATTGGGTTAAATGCACATCTTTACATTTTAGTGAATGTTTATGACATACTGACATTGGTCAGATTAATCAAAGAAGTACGTTGTTTGGACCTGTTAATCCACTCAATCATAATTTAATCTAATTGTTAGTCAAACTATTTTCCCCTATTTAGGGCAAACCCAGAAGCATAGTCAACCAGTTTTTCAAGCTCCAGAAACTCAGGTCTCTCTAGAAATGAAACAAGTAGAGGTGCTATGTTACAAACATTGCTGCCACAACATAGTAGCCACAAAGTATGCCTTGCAGTAGACTGATTGGCTACATTTAAAAAAAATATTATTTGAATTTATAAGTAGCCCTGCTGTAATGGAATCTGGGTGGCATACATCAACTATTGATGGGTGACCAATGAGTAAGGGTTCATTGACATAATAAAAAGCTTTTGGTGATGCCCTTGAAACTAAATCTTTTCAATGGAGAGGAGGAGACTAATAATAGTATAGTTTTATTCATTTTCAAGAATTCTAGGAATTTTTCTTCTTTGCTCATGTTCTAGTTAACCTCGGAGATTTCCAGATGTGAGGGCTTCTTTTATAATTTTCAGCACGGGCCATGTTGACTTGGAAATTCTTGGAGTTGAATCCACACATCTTGAAGTCTCTGAATTGTGGAAAGCTGTTCTAGATTCTTAAAAATGAACTACAGTTTCTTCTTCAAGTCCATTCTTATATGTGACGTCTGGTTCTGTTTTTAATACTATATATCCAGTATTCTGGATCTAAATTCAGCAAATGTTATTGGTTTACCTCTAATAATCAGTCTGGGTTTTTCTTTATGTGGCACTTGAACTCACATTCAAGTATTAACATCAGTATTTTTGGCCATTTAAGTTTGTATTACTTTTTGCTATACAGTATATGTTGTGCTTTGCTTTATCCAATGTTGGCTTTGCTTTTTCCAACAGATTATAGTTGCTGTGTTTGCAAAAACTCAATGCACCATATTGTTATGTGTCTATTATGAACATGGAATGAAATAAAGGCATTTTATCCCTAATTTTTAGTTATTATCTATATAAATTCATATAGGCCTGAAAATTCAGACACAACCCCTCCCCAACCTACACTTTTGTTCTTAATAGCTCCGGTAAATCAGAATGCAGAACGTCTTAATGATATAAGTAGAATAGTCCTAGAGTACATTCATTTGCCACATTCCACTTCTCTCTTCTACATTGTCTTTTCTTCTCTGTTTAATTTTTACATATCACAAATTTAGATGCTGGTCACATACTAAGAAGCTATTTTAGATAGAACAACATGTCTAATGAATAGTTAATAAGATTTTTCCCCCATTTAATTACTATCACAAATGGTTTTTGGGTCGTGAGTTTCAAAACCAAAGTTTTACGTGTTACGGTGCTAGCAAAGGTGCTTTATCAAAAAGGCATAATTAACCATAAACAAACTTCTCAGATTAGAATTCTCTAAGATGAATGGCCTTTCCATCTTGCCCTTCATTAAAGGTTACCAAACTGAAGAATTATGCTGTTTCTTTCAACATCCATCGTATTAGGTATCCCAAAACTATAAATGAAGTTGTATAATGATGGTGATAGTTGAGTAGATAAGCAAGAGGGAAAGAATATTATCCAGATGTAAATGAGATATAATAAAACATAAATATATACAATGCATTTATATTTTTATATGATACAAACCTATTTCTTTCTTTCCAGATTGTGAGCAAGAGCAGCCCCTTTTGTGGCTCCAGACCCTTATGAATGCTTGCAGGCAAGCAAATGATTTTAGTGTCCAAAGCATTACTATTTCTTTAATAATGGACTTAGTTGGATTGACTCAGTCAATTGCTGTGGTCACTGGAGAAAACCGGAATAGTGTAGAACCAGCGCAGCCTCTGAGTCCAAACCAGGGAAGAGTAGCTGTCGTTATCAGACCTCCTCTTAATCAAGGCAACCTCAGATATATGGCTGAAAAGACAGATTTTTTCAAGGTATGGGAGATCATTCATACAATTTTTTTCAATAGTTAAGAGCTGATTTGGAAGTGATTGTGTTTTCAGCATCAAGAACAGTACAAGTAGTCCTCAACTTACAACAGTTCATTTAGTGACCATTCAAAGTTACAATGGAACTGAAAAAAGTGACCTATGACCATTTTTCACAGTTACAATTCCCATGATCATGTGATTAAAATTCAGGTGCATGGCAACTGGTTCATACTTATGACCGTTGATGTGTCCCAAGATTATGTTATCACCTTTTGCGACCTTTTGACAAGCAAAGTCACTTAACAACCAGGTTACTAACATATCAACTGCAGTGATTCACTTAACAAAGGTGGCAAGGAAGGTCATAAAATGGGACAATACTTAACAAATGCCTTACTTGGCAACAGAAATATTGGACTCAATTGTGGTCGTAAGTCAAGGACCACCTGTATCTGTACCATTAGGTAAACAAATGGTTTTTCTTCCTCGCCCTGTCCTCCCATTTTCCATCAAAACCAGTTTGAGGAACCTCCAGAGCAATTTCTGAGGATTCATGGAGAGCTATGGGAGAAAGGGTCAGGAGGGGAATCAATTATTATTAATGAAGCTGTCCCTTTCCTTGGTAGTGTACAATTTTATTCTTATTTTTTTTCTCCACACTAAAAATCATTACCATTTTACTGAGTAGATTTATCAGAATAATGTTTCTGAGATTCAGTATTAAGTATAATTTTCTAAGAAGTTTAGTTGGAATACAAAACTTTCTAGTTTGAGTTATCATTTTGCAAAGTTTACTTCTTGGGTGAAAAACATATGAGTGAAACTCTTTATTCATTGGGGCTTTTTCTTCCTCTGCTCTCTGAATCGGCAGTGGTGGGATTGTGAAATCCTATTGGGATGTGACATGAGCTGAAGTAGGAGGGAATTGACTTGAATAGATGCTGGATATTTATTATTTGTTTATCTATTTGTATTTCAGTCAAGACGTCATACATGAGTATCTTACCATATGCAATCTTTTATCGCATCAACCCTGCTGGAAAAATAGCTAAGGGACAAATGGTTTGTCTGAGTCACTCAGAGAGCTCTATAATTGAGTGACAACTTCGCCTGATCATGTGTGTTACCTTAGCCATAACATTATGCTGGTTTTAAACCATTGCACACAAAAGTGCCTCCCCCTTGTATAAAAATGCAAGAAGATATTGCATTCAAGCAGAAATATTTAGTGCTTTTTTATCAATACCTAAAATAGAACATCCAAAAAGGATATCACTCAATGGTTATTCTGATGCAACTTTTTAAAAAACCAAATACTGTTATATATGTGACCATTCCGTTTTACTTTCCAAAGCATGTGGCGTTAACTTTATGGGACCAACTGGGTGATGGGACACCCCAATACCATCAGAAGAGTGTGGAGCTTTTTTTCCAGTTGCATAATCTAGTTCCATCTTCTAGCATTTGTGAGGATGTTATCAGTCAGCAGCTGACCCACAGAGACAAGGTAAATCTTTTTTTTTTCTTCTGAATAACCCTCTTCTAATTTCCTTTCCCGTGTTTATTTTCTTCTTGCAACCTTGATTGCTCTTCTAATTTTGTTTTGCTGCACCATTTAGTTTACTTCTTAAATGGATCGTTCATGTCATTTCTCTCTCTTTTCTCTTCCCTACTCCAGATACTATCTGAATAGTTTTATTCATTGTTTATATCATGGTATGGTCAGTATGAAATAGTTAAAATAATCTAATTTTTTTATGTATGACAAGATCTCGCCCTTCTCATGTGGCAAAGTACTTGCCGTCTGAGCTGAACAGTTTATAGGGTCAGTCTCACAAGGTGGTCGGGATACAATTCTAACATTTTCACTTCAAATTTCTTTCTGAATAATATATTTAGGATCACATACTGCTGAAATGAAATTGTGATAGTTGTTTTTTTCATTAGGATTAGTGTTAGAGTTGTTTAGAAATGCCTTGATCATTGTTTGGGCAGTTTTCTTCACTTATTGTTGCAACTGATAGGAATCTTGTTTTATTCCTTTATTATTGATTATTATTGTATATCCTGCTTTTCTGAGTTTGAGATGGCAACCATGTTTGTACTCAATTTCTGCAACAATCACTGTGAAGTATGTTCTACTGAAATAGGGTTATTGGTCCTAGCTTATTCAATCTCTAGTAAATTCTATCATCTAATGAGTCCTGTTATCAAATGAGAGTTGGACTTGGATTGTACCTGTCCAGATCTAGCACATATTTGAGACTCTCATTGTTTTCTGTCTTGGGATTTTAGGTGGGCATTTATTGTATGAGCACCCATCCACCCCTTCCTGTAGGTCTCCATGCACCCTTTGACTGGATCCTCCAGTGACCTTCAGAGCAGGTTTTTGAGGATGCATGAGAGGAAGAATCGGCTCCTAGCTAAATACACTGATATCAGAAATCCTTTCAGCAGAAATGGACCAGTTGAATACTGCGTAGGTCTTAAATTTGTAAAAATAGCTCCTCAACCTTTGGGGGAGGAGATGATGTCATTCTTAAATTTGTATACTGTACCTTCTTCTGCTTCAAAGATAAATTGCTACCTATGATATAGAGTTTTGCTCCTTGCCATTTCATGAAATTGTAATTTTTAAAATTCTTGATGTCTATAGCAAGTAAAAATTCTTTTTTAGTTTCATAGAAGTACAATTGTAGACCACCAACAATGCTCTGGATTGGACAGTCGAAATTATTGTTGCTGTTCTTGTTGTTTTTTCAGACTGATAATGAGGAAAGAAATACACTACAGCTATATTGATTGTTACTTATTTAGATAATTTTCTCCTTTCCCAATTTGATGGATTATATTAAGAGTGAATTTATTTGTCCTTCGTTTTGTAGAAAATCAGAATGGAAGCTCATGCAAAGTTTGCAGTCCTTTGGCATCTTACTAGAGACCTCAATATTAACAAGTCTTCATCATACGGTCGTTCATTTGATAGGTTAGTTACATTGATAGATGAAGTAGAAAATTATTAACTATTATGTAATAAAATCACATATTTTCTGTAATAGCGAGTTCATGCTTATAAAAGTTTCAAGAATAGAATAGTTTTGAAACTTAAAAAAATTCTACACTGATAAATTGATATTGTAGTGAATAAATATTTTTGGGAAAATAACAAAGGATAAAGTTGATGAATAAATTCAGTTTCATCTTATCAGAAATAATATTTATTATTTACATGTTCTTACAGTGTATGGAAGTTTGGCCCTACTTGAAGTAGAAAAGAATCTGCCACAATACCTGTTTTAAAATTGTACCTATTTATGACCTGATAGAGAGATAGAAATAAAATATTTTATGATAAAGCAGCAATGACAGATAAAATGACTTAATCTGATCTAATAGTATATGATCAAAACAATTTCAAAATTCACTTGTAAAGTAGCTATTTAAGTTTTAGAAAATATTTAATATGAAATTAACTATTAGTTGGGGAATAATTTCTGAAAAAAATGTTAACATGGGTAGCCAATTGTGAGGATTTGCTGGTAATTTAACTTCATTGCCTCTCCAACAGTATGATCCTTTACATCAGGGGCCCACAACCACCCCAGCCCAGAAGGGGGGAACGGGGAAAAAAACCCCCCGCCCTTGGCTGATTTTTTGGGCGCCGCCACTTTTTGGGACCCGTGGCTTTTCCGCAACATGAATCTCTTCTATTGGTATTCAATAGATCTGATTCTTTTCTGAATAAGACATAATCTAAGATGTATTGAAAATGTTAATACTGATATTAATACCTCTTTGTCCAGGCAAAACAGTAACATTTCTATATTTTTGAGACATGAATTGTTGCATATCAAAAGACTTTTATTTGGAGTAATTTTTTGTGTAACCGGTTCTAAAAATATTTATAGTAAATTAAATGTTTCTGAAACTGATACTAGCCAATAGAAATGCAAAAATTCAAAATTTGGAAAAACAATTTCCCTTTAATGGAAGATTGCATCTTTTTAAAAGATATGTTCAGATTAAAGATCACCTCATAAAAATTACATCTTTAGAACGTTTTATAGTATGTACACTATATAGGAATTGCATTTATTTTAAGACTATTAACTTTGCCCCTAAAGGTAAGATTTAAAGACTGTCAGCTATTGACTCCAAAAGAGATCTCTTATAATTTTTATTCATATTTCAAGTTTATTGGAAATATAAAAGTCTCAAATATTGCCTTGTCATGTGACATACATCTGGCATATAGAAATGTGCCCAGTGAGTAGTGGAATATAATTTAATTTGTGTTTTAAATTTTGTGTAACATTACATATATTGAATTTCCCTTGAATGAAATTCCCTTTAAAAAAATAGTATATTTTAATTATTCTCCTAAATAGCCAACTGATAGCCACTGAATATATCTGGAACTTGCCTCTCCTTACTACTGGCTTGACTAATATATTCATTAAGTGATCTCATCCATGAAGTATCTAGTACAGGGCTGTCAAACTTCCAGCCTGCGGGCCAGATGCATCATGCGCTGGCCATGCCCACACCTGGTTTAGCGAAGGGGGGGGGAGTCCCAATATGTGACGTGATGACATGAGTTTGACACCCCCCTGATCTAGTAGGTCTGTCCCCATTTCCCTGTTGGAAGGGGCAGGGGAAGCTTTTCACTAGATTAAGGACTTGACTTTGACCCCAAAGAGCACGTGTCATCAGATCAAGAGAATATCTGGCTTTCCCAGCTGAAAAAAATTGATCATAACAAGAGTTTCAAAGCTTATATTTTTTTTCTGTTGGCTTATTATTTTAATATGGATTTTTCTCCTCCTCAGATCCTTATTTATCATGCTGGATAGTCTTAACAGTTTAGATGGCTCCACCTGGTCAGTCGGACAGGCCTGGTTAAATCAAGTCCTCCAACGGCATGACATTGCAAGAGTCCTGGAACCTTTGCTTTTGCTGCTTCTCCATCCAAAGACCCAACGTATTTCTGTTCAAAGGGTACAGGCTGAATGGTACTGGAGTAAATCTCCCTATCTGGAAGATGAAAATGAAAAACATTTTATGCAGAAATTTAATAGTAGTGGTTGTAAGTATCACCTCATTAACCACTGATTTATCATGATATCCTCAATTTGGTATTATATTTATATCTTCAATTTTGGTATTATATTGATATAATGTAGCATAAAAGAGCATTTTATATTTTATACTGTTTAATAACAGTTTGTATCATAGTTTTTTAGTTTTATATTAGTATGTTCATTTTGTTTTACATATTGACTTATATAATTATATAATTTGAACATTTTGGTTATCTGGATTTAAAAAAATACCACAGGGTGTGCAGATGCAAATATGATAATATATAAATAATATCTATTGTAATGCAATATCCTTTCATATCCTTTCACTATTCACACTAGCAGAGTTTTCTGTGGATTTTCCCTTTTTATGTTGGACATTATCTCATTTTTAAAGGAATTTAGATCCAAAGTTCTGCAGATCTTATATCCATAGCAATCAAAGATTTCTCTTTCATTTCAGAAATGAACACTAATATTGTCCCTATTGCAATACTTGAATTTGTCAACAAAGTTTTACTCTGGACTCAAAATACCTAATTTAATGAACCTGTTGGTCTCATATTGCAATATTAACTTTTTAGCTTACACTTTAAAGGTATCTTGCAGAAAAGGGTATTATATGATTTATGCGAATAACTTCTAAATGACTATTCAAATAAGAAAATAGTCATAACCATTTGTTTTCCTTTTTGTTAATAAGAAAAATACTCATAACCACTTGTTTTCCTTTTTGTTAAGCATTCATCACAATGCCATCAAGTCAAGAACATGGGATATCAACTAAAGAGAACATTGAAAAGCAGCTGGGTTTAGACGAAATGGAGAATTTTAGTCTTACAGTCAACCCTTTAAGTGACAGGATCTCTCTCCTGAGTACTAGTAGTGAAACTATTCCTTTGGCTGCCTCTGATTTTGACCTCCCTGATAATCAGATAGAAATAATGCAAAGTTCAGACTCTGGCTGCTCCCAGTCATCTGCTGGAGATAACCTCAGCTACGAAATAGAACCTGAAAGCCTGACTGCCCCAGATAGTTCTCAACATTTGAAAGGAGATGCATTAGATGAAATAATACAGCAAGTGGTCCTTGACCTGATCTGCAAAGTAGTCAAGGAGCTTGCAGAAGATCCACGGTCAGAGAAAGATGCATATCCAGAAGATACTTCAACTACGTTAAATACTCTAGATCCCACTGAAGATGTATCCAAATGTGAAGAACCAAACTTTCTGGACAGCCAGAGTAGTTTGCTTAGCAATGACAGTACTCAGCTACTGTCTGTCTCATCTGAGACTGGACTTGAAAGCATTTCTAATGAAATCTCCAGAAACAGTTCGTCACCCTGCATCTCAATAAGCCAGCAGTCTCTCAGTGACCAAACTTTCACTCCCCCAGAAGAAAAGTCAAGGCAGCAAAATCATAGTAGCATCCAATTCAGCTTCAAAGGGAAATTGCCCGAAAAAATGTCAGAAAAGGAAACCATTGTGAAAGAATCTGGGAAACACCCAGGAGCAAAGCCCAAAGTCAAAATAGCAAAAAGGAAAGACGAAGAAAAGAAGAAAGCACAAGCTGAGAAGCTGAAGCAAAGCAGTGTTTTCTTCAGCGATGGCCTTGACTTGGAAAATTGGTATAGCTGTGGAGAGGGTGAAATCTCGGAAATTGAGAGCGATGCAGGGTCACCGGGGGCGCGGAAATCTCCCAATTTTAACATACACCCTTTATATCAACATGTCTTATTGTACCTCCAAGTATATGACTCCTCGAGGACTCTGTATTCTTTCTCCGCCATTAAAGCAATCTTGAAAACCAACCCTTCTGCTTTTGTAAATGCCATTTCCACCACCAGCGTCAATAATGCCTACACCCCCCAGCTTTCCTTACTTCAGAATCTCCTGGCCAGGCATCGCATATCAGTCATGGGCAAAGACTTTTACAGCCACATCCCAATAGACTCAAACCACAGTTTTCGAAGTTCCATGTACATCGAGATCCTTATCTCTCTCTGCTTGTATTACATGAGGAGCCACTATCCGACTCACGTGAAAGTCTCTTCGCAGGACCTGATCGGGAATCGTAACATGCAAATGATGAGCATTGAAATCTTGTCCCTTCTTTTTGCCGAGCTGGCAAAAGTGGTGGAGAGCTCCACCAAAGGGTTCCCCAGTTTCATTTCGGACATGTTGTCCAAATGCAAGGTCCAGAAGGTGATCCTGCACTGTTTGCTGTCCTCTATCTTCAGTGTCCAGAAGTGGCACAGTGAGAAAATGGCGGGCAAAAACTTAGGGGCTGTTGAAGAAGGCTTCTCCGAAGACAGTCTAATCAACTTTTCCGAGGACGAGTTGGATAATGGTAGCACACTCCAGTCACAGCTTTTAAAAGTCCTCCAGCGGCTCATTGTTCTGGAGCACAGAGTGATGACCGTGCCTGAGGAGAACGAGGCAGGCTTTGATTTTGTGGTAACCGACTTGGAGCACATCAACCCTCAACAGCCAATGGCTTCCCTTCAGTATTTACACTCCCAGCCCATAACCTCCCAAGGCATGTTTCTTTGTGCTGTAATAAGAGCATTACACCAGCATTGTGCCTGTAAAATGCATCCCCAGTGGATAGGATTAATCACTGCTTCTCTGCCTTACATGGGGAAGGTGCTCCAAAGAGTGGTGGTTTCGGTGACCCTACAGCTTTGCAGGAACCTGGATAATCTGATTCAGCAATACAGATATGAAATGGGCTTATCCGACAGTAGGCATGTATTTTCCTTTCTCTTTTTTTCCTCTTGGCACTTTTTTTTAAAAGGGAATTTTGTATGTACATTCCAAAATTGCAACAGATTCATTGTTGTTTTTAGGCCTCTTTGGATGGCATCGGTTACTCCACCAGATATGATGCTCACTCTTTTGGAAGGTATCACAACAATTATTCATTATTGCTTACTTGACCCATCCACGCAGTATCATCAGGTAAACCACCTTAGATTTTTCAGTTTTCCCCCCCAGCTATCAGTGTGCTCTGATTTGTCGTCTGCCCTCACTAATAACTTGTTTCAACCTGTGCATGGACCTTAAGAAATAACTCTTGAAATAGATAACATTATTTGGCATATTCTGAACTCTTTATGTATATACCATTGATTATGTATGTGCAATTTATTACTACGTTGCGAGATCTTGATCTCACACCTAATATTACAAGAGCAATTTTCATTTACATTTTGGGTATAACTAGCGTAATGTAGTGAATACGGTTTGATATTAAAGGATTCTTTTATGAATTACAAAATTTGAGACGCTAGGTTTTGGAATTGTTGAACCCAATTTCAATCTTTAATTGAAACTGAATCCAGAATTTCAGTAAATTATGAACAGATTAGACATGTTTTCTCTTGATAAGATCTGCTTTGATTTGGAGGAAGTACTTCATTTTGCAATTTAAACTTGATAAAAATTATTGTTAGAATTGTATCGCATCTGTATCCGATCAGATCTTTGAAACTAATTTCAAACTATCATTACAAATTGGTCTGAAAATGATCCTGGTTAGCAGCGTAATTCAGTGATGGTTTAATGTTGCCTGAAACAGAATTGGGGGGGGGGGGACTAGGTGGGAAGAGAGTGCGAAAAGGGAACAGAAATCCTGTAAATTAATATCCCTGATGATAATTGATTATGTCTTCATCTTCCTTTTTACTAGCTTCTGGTTAATGTAGATCAGAAGCACATGTTTGAAGCACGCAGTGGGATCTTGTCTATCCTTCACATTATCATGTCCTCTGTCACACTTTTGTGGAGCATCCTGTACCAGGCAGACTCTTCAGAGAAAACAGCTGTTGCAGCAGCTGCATCTGTAACCACCATTAATCTTGGGTCAACAAAGGTTAGAACATCAGAGTTATGTGTACAAATGATTTTGTTTACATGTATGTAATACTTGAATAACAGAGCCAGTTTGGTATACTGGTTAAAAATGTCAAACTGGAGACAGGAAGTTCTGAGGCTAGAACTCAACACAAAGCTGACTGAATGACTTCAGGCAAATCACTCTCCACTCTAGGAAGAAAGCAAGGGCAAATGGCTGCTGAAAAATCTTGTCTGGAAAACTCCAGGGACTTCTACCAGGAGTCAAAAATCTGCCTTGAAGGCACACACATATTTTGTTTTTAATCCTTGAATAATCAGCTCCAGGATCTTGACAGGATCACAACATTTAATCATTCTTCCAGAAAACATCTAATGTCTGTATACTATACAATATAGTTTGTGTATATACAAGAGGAGGACCTTGTACTACCAAATGATTTTTTAAAATGGGTTTTTTTCCCCCCATTTCTAAAACGGTTGTAAGATAACCTACATAGTAGACCCATTTATAGGTTGGTGTTAATATGTTTGATCAAATAGCCCCTATAGGCAAAACTTCCCCCAGTTCCATATAAAGACCTTTATGTTTCAATGGCTACAAAAGCTAAAAGTATATATGCAAAAAATGCCACTGGCACATTTCACCAATAAAGGAGAATATTTGTAGCTCGGGGTTGAAATGAGTCCTTGGTGATCTCTGAGCTTGGTTGTTTTCTTGCAGACGTTCCCTTACCTAAAGGACGAGCACTGATGATGTTACATAGTTTTGGTAATGAAGTGTCTGCAAGAAAACAACCAAGCTCGAAGAGCATTAGACATTTCACCAAACTATATTTGTGTTAACCACACTTTACCAATACAATAATGATTTGAGCATAAAAATCACTGTCATGGTTTTAATCCTGTTGTACACTTCTACTTTCTCATGGTGTCTTTTTTATAGGAACAAATAGCAATAGCTATTTTTTTTAGGTGTCATATCAAAATACAATGCAAAACATATTGCCAGCTGTCTTTTTTCTGATCCTGATTTATTTCTAACTGCAGGACATAATTGTTCATTAAGACTTCATGTCACATCATGGTTAAATTTTCTTAAGTATATTTTCAGGAGGCATTTGGATTGTGCCAGAAAATTCATCAGATTGGCATAGCAATAAAGAATTCAAGGCTTTTTAAAAAAAAGTGCACAAAAATAGCTTGCCCTAAAAATATTTTCCTCTCTCATGTTCCAAAAGAGAAATGGTCCAAATTACATTTCTCAATATTTTCTTTCATTGTATAATTGTATATTGCTCTGGATGAGCTGTTAGGTTCTTGTTTTGTTTTGCTTTACATTTAGTATACTTTGTGTATTACAGAATTTAAGGCAGCAAATTCTTGAATTACTTGGTCCAATTTCAATGAACCATGGTGTTCACTTCATGGCAGCTATTGCATTTGTGTGGAATGAAAGGAAACAAAATAATCAAGCTTCAAGGACTAAGGTAGGTTAACTGATGGACTTGTTTAAAATGAGTTCAGCTTAAGAATTTCCCGAGTTTTATTTAGTAGGCTTATTTAGCTTTATTTGTTTATTTAGCTTAGTACACAAATTGAGATACTGTGCCATACTAAAATAAGCATTGTTTGTGATCTCTGGATATGAAACTACAGTATGAATCTGATGGGGTTCACTGAACTGGTGTTAGGACTGCAGTTACTGAATACAATCAAATGCATTACAGTAAAGTTTCTTCTCTTCGCTAGGTCTATACCAGGGGTCTCCAGACTTTGCCATTTTAAGACTTGTGAATTTCAACTCCCAGGATTCCTCAGCCAACATGGTTGAAGTCCACAAGACTTAGAGTTGCCAGGTTTGGAGGCCCCTCGTTTATACCACCCAACCCAAACAGCTAGGATAGTGCCACTTCTTGATGCCACAAGTATTTGCTTCCATTAATCTTGCATTATTTTAAAAAAAGGAAAATTCCTTCCTCTTTTTATGACTTGAGAAATGTCAGGATATTTTGAGATAGTCAGTGACAGCCAGCCTGAAGAACTCTTACAAGACACAAAGAGACAAAGATGCCAACTGCCAGAAGACTCACAGAATAAAGGGAATTCTGTTACAGAATGCCACAGAAGTGAGTGAAGTTGTGCTAAAAAGAAAAACTGGCTGTCTGGTGAAACAACGAAATAGAAAAGACTACAAGTGAGAAAAATGCATGTAAAAGAATGACTGCTTCAAAAAATTAAGATGAGAGAAAAGTGTTGTATAAAGTGTGTTTAAAGAAAAAAATTGTTGCAAAAAATGCACAGAAAGATAGCCAGAAATTAAGAAAAGACAAAATACGGAATTATTTTGATGGAATAAAATTTTTGTTTTGGGAGTGGGTGAAAAGGATTAAGCAGGGAACTTCTAGAGGAATGAACTACAGGTGAAACTCGAAAAATTAGAATATCGTGCAAAAGTTCATTTATTTCAGTAATGCAACTTAAAAGGTGAAACTAATATGTGAGATAGACTCATTACATGCAAAGCAAGATAGTTCAAGCCGTGATGTGTCATAATTGAGATGATTATGGCTTACAGCTCATGAAAACCCCAAATCCACAATCTCAGAAAATTAGAATATTATGAAAAGGTTCAATATTCTAGGCTCAAAGTGTCCCACTCTAATCAGCTAATTAAGCCATAACACCTGCAAAGGGTTTCTGAGCCTTTAAATGATCTCTCAGTCTGGTTCAGGAGGAAGCACAATCATGGGATAGGCTGCTGACCTGACAGTTGTGCAGAAAACCATCACTGACACCCTCCATAAGGAGGGAAAGCCTCAAAAGGTCATTGCCAAAGAAGCTGGATGTTCCCAAAGTGCTGTATCAAAGCACATTAATAGAAAGTTATGTGGAAGGGAAAAGTGTGGAAGAAAAAGGTGCACAAGCAACAGGGATGACCGCAGCCTGGAGAGGATTGTCAGAAAAAGGCCATTCAAAAGTGTTGGGGACTTTCACAAGGAGTGGAATGAGGCTGGAGTCAGTGCATCAAGAGCCACCATACACAGACAATCCTGGACATGGGCTTCAAATGTCATATTCCTCTTGTCAAGCTGCTCCTGAACAACAAACATCAGAAGCGTCTTACCTAGGCTAAAGAAAAACAGGCCTGGTCTGTTGCTCAGTGGTCCAAAGTCCTCTTTTCTGATGAGAGCAACTTTTGCATCTCATTTGGCAACCAAGGACCCAGAGTCTGGAGGAAGAATGGAGAGGCACACACTGCAAGATGCTTGAAGTCCAGTGTGAAGTTTCCACAGTCTGTGTTGATTTGGGGAGCCCTGTCATCTGCTGGTGTTGGTCCACTGCTTCATTAAGTCCAGGGCCAATGCAGCCGTCTACCAGAGATTTTGGAGCACTTCATGCTTCCTTCCGCAGACGAGCTTTATGGGGATGCTGACTTCATTTTCCAGCAGGACTTGGCACCTGCCCACACTGCCAAAAGCACCAAAACCTGGCTCAATGACCGTGGGATTACTGTGCTTGATTGGCCAGCAAACTTGCCTGACCTGAACCCCATAGAGAATCTATGGGGCATTGCCAAGAGAAAGATGAGAGACATGAGACTGAACAATGCAGAAGAGCTGAAGGCCGCTATTGAAGCATCCTGGTCTTCCATAACACCTCAGCAGTGCCACAGGCTGATAGCTTCCATGCCATGCCGCATTGAGGCAGTAATTGCTGCAAAAGGGGCCCAAACCAAGTACTGAGTACATATGTATGCTTATACTTTTCAGAGGTCCTATATTGTTCTATGTACAATCCTTGTTTTATTGATTGCATGTAATATTCTAATTTTCTGTGATTGTGGATTGTGGATTATGTAAGCCATAATCATCACAATTATGACAAATCACGGCTTGAACTATCTTGCTTTGCATGTAATGAGTCTATCTCGTATATTAGTTTCACCTTTTAAGTTGCATTACTGAAATAAATGAACTTTTGCACAATATTCTAATTTTTCGAGTTTTACCTGTAAATTTAAAAAGTGTCAAATGATTCAAGATGAACTTTAGAATGAGAGGTGTTGGAAGGAGATTTATATTGGAATAACAGTGATATGTTGAATTATGGAGAAAAAAATGAATGCTATAAGTGGTATTGTTGAAAAAAGAAAATAATGCTGCGAAAATTTTGAAAAATGTATGAAATCGCTAGTCTTAAATAAATTAATAAAAATGTGGGTATGTCAGAAAGTTTATTATATGCTTGCTGGTTTAGAGAAAGTATTACAATAAAGTGAAAGGAGTAGAATTATGAGTAAAACTGGAGTTGAAGGTTGGTTTTTAAGGATGGTACATGTTGGAAGTAATGCATTTGTGAGAATATAGGTGTGTAAAAGTAATGTAGCCAATTTGGCTACATGAACAAATATCCAACTTTTAAAAAATTAATGTATAGTTCTTTGCTTTTAATCCAAGTGGTCTCAAAATGCCAATTCAGCCATTGATGCAATGTTACATATCAGTAGTGTTTATACCAGAGTAAGGTGACATATGGTTACAGCCTAATTCTTATAAGTGATTTTGAAATGGTTGAGACTTGACTCTCTGAGATTCAATGCAGTGGTGGCATTTTACTTATCAGGTGATTCCTAGTGCCAGTGAAGAACAGCTGCTGCTAGTGGAGCTAGTTCGTTCCATCAGTGTTATGAGAACTGAAACTGTAATGCAAACAGTGAAAGAAGTCCTAAAGCAGCCACCAGCTATTGCCAAAGACAAGGTATGACACCAATAACAATATTTTAATGGTTCACACAATTTAAGTACAGGTAGTCCTCATTTACCAACCACAATTGGGACTAGTGACTCAGTTGTTAAGTAAAATGGTCATTAAGTGAAGAATCGTATGATTGCAACTGTGCTTAGGCTTTTACTTCAACTTTGTTTTACAGCATCAGAAGGGTGCAACCCCATGTATCTGAGTGAAATCCAAAGACCAGGGAAGGTTTCCATAATTCGACTCATAAGGAAGCTGGATAAAAGGACAAAACTTAGAGCCCTTCCCCCCACTTCCCTTTGGAATGCTGTGAAAAAGAATGCAAGAAAAGACTTGATGTTTGTAGTTAGGTTTATTGGAGAGGAAAGGATTACAAGAGAGTAGCAGGCACACAGTGAGGAATACACATCAAAAGGAAAGCGTCAGCACCGGCTCTTTGCCTAATGGGCTTCTAGCTGCCAGCTACAAACTGTTTTGGAAGAAAACCTTTAATGTGAAACTGATTATAGAGTTGTTAATTTCAGGCAGCAGCTGGGAAAATTCTAATCAATTAATTAAGGTCACAGAACTGATCTTGCTATCTCCTTAGCACTTTCTAGGGTTGCACTATAATGTGGAGAAAAGCAGTGCAGGAAGAGATCACTTGTTTAGGCAATTTCTCTGTTCTGCAAGGTGGGGAGGTAGAAAGTAACAGATCAGGCACAGAATAACATGTACCAGCTGTATTGGTGAGCACCTAACAGAGAGATGCTGCAAAGCTTATAAATGTGGGCATTGGTGGCAAAGTAAGTTTTTCATCAGTGTTGTAATTGCAAATAGTCACTGTCTGAGTCACTGTCTCTAAACAAGGACTACTTTCTTTCTAAATAATTTATTTAAATAAAGGAACTGGAGAGGCTTTTCTCTTGCCACAAGAATGGCTATACTGTGTTAAAAAATTTATAGTAAGAACTTTCCTTCTAGTTAAATCGAGCACTGTTTTTGGTTCTGTTTTAACTGATAATACATACACATGTAATTACTCACAACTTTCAGCACTCCTGTGTGGATACTCAATTGCTACATACTTCCTTACAGATTGACCTCTCATTCTGTTATTGTTTGAAGTTATAACAACGCTGACAAGTGTTAGTTACAACCAGTTATTTAAGTTCCAGTTGTAACAGTGCCCCTACAGTCACAAAATTGCAATCTGGGCATGGGCAGATTTCTGACACCACCTCATCTGTGGTCATATGGTCGCAATTTGCTAACTTCCCTGTCAGCTTCCAAGGCAGAGTCAAAGCCAGCGCATGTTGTGATCAGGAGGTCCTGTGTGCATCAGCCACGCTGCCATGCTAAGTAGAATGGTCATGCGTTGTCACTTAGCAGTGTAAATACCAGTCCCAATTACTGTTGTTAAACGACATAAAATGATTTTAATTAAACTTTATATTAGTTTTCTTGTAATTAATTAGTTTAATTGCTATTGTAGCTACTGCTCCTTGTGTTAAAAATGCATTAATGAAGAATAAAGAACCGTTTGTTTTTGTGTTTTGTAAGGAAAATGGGTATTATTTTAAAAACAATATTATTTTGAGATGATCATGGTTCTTCCAGTTTTCATAAAACTCTGACTCTGTTAATAGATATAATTCTCCCTTTGTCTTTCCCCTGAGAAAATTGTCTGTTTTTGAAAGAATACAGTGATTTCTAAGCCCATTTTTCTGTGGACAAAATTAATGTTCCAGCTCCAGAAAAAGAAGAAACTAATGGAAAAATCTCTTTATTCATAATTACTCAGACATTTTCTTCCATTCAAATGTGACAAAATTGTACTGATTTAAAAAAACAGTCACAGCAAAGTTAGTTATCTTTTAATTAGAGAATTGACAGCTACTTGTAGACTTGAACAGTAATGTGTATTTCTTAACTTTTTTTTAACAAAAATCTAGAAGCATCTTTCATTGGAAGTCTGCATGTTGCAGTTTTTCTTTGCATACATCCAGAGGTAGGTTTCCTATTCTAACATTCCTTTCAACACAGTAGTATCGAATTATTTTAGAATGTCACATTTGCTCAACAGTTCTGTTGAAGTCAGAGAACGCTGAGACATTTGATTAAAGTATTAAGGAAGGAATTGAACTTCCAAATTCCAGATTTTAGAATATTAGACACTTGTTTAAAAATCAGAACGTCCATCTGACTAAGGAGCTTCGTGTGTTTCCTCCTTTGTTCTGTATGCTGACTTTGCACTTGGATCATTAACTGTAAAAGTACCTTAAAACAAGTATGGCAACATCATTTCATTAATTCAACCCTAGACAGCCCTTCTAAACATAATAAAGAAAATCCTTTGGATATGATTATGTAACTTTTTCCTTCCTGTAGAATCCCAGTCTCCAACTTAGTAGACAGCTGGGCCTCTTTGCTGCTCCTTCTAAAGGATTCCATACCACTCGGCCTTCCAGCTCCAGGGCAGTTTCTAATACTTGGGTGAGTCATTCTTTGACCATAGACGGAGTTGCTTGTTTTTTTCCCTTTTGAAAAATTCCAGGCAAAAGTAGCCGCCATTGAAAAATCTAGCAGAGGTGTTGGTCTTTTGTATTGAAAATTAGATCAATACTTAATACTGAGTACAGTTTTTAGTCTTCCAGTTGTAGGAAGGACTAGAAACTTTCAAGTCATTTGAAATCTTGCAAATGCCATGGATACCCTTATCACTAGGGTCAACTCTAGTAGGAACCTTTCCAATGTTTAAAGTGAGAATGGCATGGCTGCATCTTGTTGCTCCTTTAGCTTAAGGCCAGTTCAATTTCATGAGTTTAAATATGAGCTGAAAGCATTTTTCATAGCAGCATGCAGAAATCAAAAATAGTGCTAGTCAGAATTGATTAAAGACCAGCTCTTTGAAAACATATTATTTAAGGAGTAATATTTTATCAGGTTATCCCAACCTTTGCCAAAAGTAAGGAAAGATTGAGAACCACTGGATTAAGTTATAAAAACGTATGCCCCGATTTATTGCTAAAACCAATCACAGCATCTTTTCTTAGGATACACAGTAGCTTCTTAAGGAAGTCCAAGATTGGAATCTAAAGGGCTATAAATATGATCTTTGGCTTAACCTTTGCTGTCTTTCCACAAACCTTCCCTTCTATCCATAGGCTTCTGAAACCTCGCTTCCCTTGAAATCCCTCTTTCTAAAACTTGAAACAAGAAATTTATGTTTTCCTTTTCTTTCTTTTTCTTTTAAAGTGTGTTAAATGAGTTTATTATGAAAAATCCAAATCTGGATAATAAGAAGGACCAGAGAGATCTACAGGTAAGAAATCTATAGAAATAGCTATTATTGAACTCAAGTATGATATGAAAAAGAATATAAAGTCTGGAGGCTAATTATCAAGAAAATACTTGTTTTGTTTTTCTCACCCTGATCACTCTGATACTTTAAATCCTGAATCGCTGTTGGGTTCTCTTTTTCAGAATAGCTATCGTCTGTCATAACATGTGAGCTATGCTGATGCAGATTTTTTGGTTTGGTTTCAATTTGATATGCCAGTTGATTTTGTTTTAGGGAAAAAAAACTATGTGTCAATGACATTGTCAAAGCCTCAGTTAGATTTATGTATATTTCTAGTTTACTGTGCCACATGCTGGGTTTTCACAACTTATTGCGTTGGTTCCCTTTAGAGAGTTTCAGACACTTTAAATCTCTGAAGCATTTAATATTCATAATTACATTAGATTTTGTAATTCGAAATAGAGGCTCGGGATGTCACCAGGAGCACATAATGGCATTCCACAAAGGACAGTATTATCTCACTTGAGATTATTCATTACTTCTGAAGAAAAGAGAGACATGTATTAAATCAAGGTGTAATATGTATTATTCATAAGAACTTTTCTTCTACTTCTGTTTATCTGCCACCTCACCAGGATGTAACACACAAAATAGTGGATGCCATTGGGGCAATTGCAGGCTCATCCCTGGAACAGACTACCTGGCTGAGGCGAAATTTAGAGGTTAAGCCTTCTCCCAAAATAATGGTTGATGGAAACAACCTGGAGTCTGATGTGGAAGGTGATTTTTACATTTTTGTTGTTGTTGTTGTTCATCTAAAGATCTGACTGGAATTACAAAAGCTTGAACTAAATATGTGGAGCAGGAGCGTTGTCATTAAAATAATCTAATCACTAGTGAGTATGACATGGTTGCGTCTTTGCAAACAGCATTTCTTTCTTTTTCATGTGTTTAATTTAGATATGTTGTCTCCAGCTTTGGAAACCTCAAGCATAACTCCATCAGTGTATAGTGTCCATGCCTTAACACTATTGTCAGAAGTAAGTGTTTTTGTAGTTTTTGATTTTATACATAATGCAATGACAGATAAAACATTACACATTTCTTTGTGTGAAATGATGCCAAAGGATAATTGTGCTTAGTCCTACAATCATTAGAATAATTATATGATTTCATTCCAAATCACTCCTATAACTGTGATTAAAAGTTAATTGTTTCTGTTTTAAAGAAGCTAGCTATAGAAACCATGATTGAAGTTGATTTAATTGAAACCAAACATAAAAAAAGTAAAATCTTCTTTGACTCAAACTCATTTTTTGGTGGCTTCATGAGTATGCCCATGTAATTTCCTCAGCAGTGGTTGGAAGTGACTTGCTTCTGCCTTCCAGTATTTTTTGTAATTTCCCAGTCTAGCCTATAGCTCTGGCATTTCGGTCTTCATCCAAGAAAAGGGGTTGGACAAGAAACTCTCCTTGTGACAAGAACTGATCAAATCCAATCCTGCTTAGATTTTAAGCCCATGCAAGTTATGGATGGTTTGGTAGTTGAGATAGCACAACAACATACTTTAATGCTAGCAGAATCTAAAGTATAGATTTGGGAAACAGAGTTTCTTTACATCTTCCACGTTTTCAAAATGTTTAACATATCTGGTATCTTCTCTAAAATGTATTTACAACACATTTCCAAGCTTTGTAAGTACATTCTCATCTTTATAAAGCAATGCAAGAAAAAAATTACATATTAGGGACTAATTTAGGTTAGTGCCATGTCTGTAGGTATATAATTGTCTATTCGTTGACATGAAAATGGAGTAGACTTTTACATCACCTGTCTTGTATTTATGACTTTATACATTAATTCACATTTTGAAGTGTGTGTGTAAAATCTTGGAAATCATCCTTTGCTGTGTTTTTATGGAAAGAATTAAAACATTTTAAACAGTAACTGATAGATTGATAAGGAAAGTTGTGATGTTTTTCCTGTCCTGTTTTAGGTTTTGGCTCATCTTCTAGACATGGTTTTCTATAGCGATGAGAAGGAAAGAGTTATTCCTCTTCTTGTAAATATAATGCACTACGTTGTGCCTTATCTTCGCAACCACAGGTATCTTTGCAACGTACTACAAAAAGTCCTACAGTCCCCCTTACCCCATATTTTGTCCTGCTCCTCTAATCCAGAAATAAATAAATATCACACGTGGCCCCAAGATGAGCAGAGGAGCAGTGCAGAAGAAAGGAGGAAGCAAGGGAGGGAGGAGCTATTGGTGACAAGCCATAGCGGACAGTGCTGCTATGCATTTTATCAGCAAAAGTAATTCTGAAATCATGTAAAGCTGGTAGTCTGGTGTTTCCAGATTATTTTTCACAGAAAAAAATCTATATTTATAGTAACTTGAGATGGGGGGGGGTTCTTCTTCCAGTGCCCATAATGCGCCCAGTTACCGAGCCTGCGTCCAGCTCTTGAGCAGTCTGAGTGGCTATCAGTATACCAGGAGAGCGTGGAAGAAGGAAGCTTTTGATCTCTTCATGGATGCCAGTTTCTTTCAGATGGATGCTTCTTGCGTGAATCAGTAAGGCTTGCTGTTGCTCTTCTTTGAAATCAGTATTCGGGAAATAAAACTAAATATTCCTATGAAACAATAAACAGAAACCTGATGACCTGCACATCTTTCTCGTCCACTTATAAACCCTGTTTTGGTGGGAGCATAATAATGAGCTGCTCATCTATTTAAGATTGTTTTTTTTTCTGGAAGCAGCTAATTAGGATCTTAGATGAGTATTTCCTTATAGTCACATGATCTCATTTATTTATTTATTTTGCTGTAAACCAACATTTACTTCCAGTTTTTGGCAAAACCAGCCCATAGTGAACAATTGGTTGGCTTAATGACTGCAGCATTCACTTAACTGCCGCTGCAAAAAAAGGTTGTAAAATTGGGTTAGTCACATGGGTAACTTGTTTTATGACTGTCATGACTGAGGGCTGGAATGGGCAGACTTGTAAATTGAACACTACTTGTATGCTTGGGTACCTTATCTCCTATTCACGATTGCCAAAACCTTAACTTTGTACAGTCCGGTATGTTTTTCTGATACACAGTGCCAAATTCTGAGAATGTTGTAACAGTCATTCTTTCTTTTTGTTTAACCAAAAATAAAATACTATGCTTTTATTAAAAAAATATTATCATGTTTTTCTTCTTATACTAGTTGGAGAGCCATTATGGACAATTTGATGACACACGACAAAACCACTTTTAGAGATTTGATGAGTGAGTCTAACTTTTTTGCTCTGTGTAAGATCTACGGTTAATTTTTGAGCTGTGAAGTTTGGCTCCTTCGATGCTCGTGCAACAGTCTAGTTCAAAACTAAGTTAGGAAGCAAGTATTGTGGTGATAGTTGCTACAAATTTTCCTTCCCTTGAAAAGTTAGAAACTTGATTGAGCATTCACTATAAAGTTATATTAATTTCCATCCATTGCCCAATTAATTATTGCCATTTGACTGTGGGTATTTGATACTCTTATTATATATAAGACCATGAGCAGTATCTAGGCAATGATTTAAAGTGTTCTGATTAGCAACATTCATGTAATACCTAAAATGATCTTCAAAAGGCTTCTCTCTCTCCCAAAGCATTGACAAAATTGCACCTTTTCTTTTTTAGCTCGTGTGGCTGTAGCTCAGAGCAGTTCCCTCAACCTGTTTGCTAATCGGGATGTTGAACTAGAACAGCGTGCTATGCTCCTGAAGAGGCTGGCCTTTGCCATTTTTAGCAGTGAAGTGGATCAGTATCAGAAATACCTTCCAGATATACAAGGTAATTCCAGTCAAGCTTGTAACTTCATGAATAAAAACCATGGAGTTTTATTGGCAACATTACACAAGTAGTTTGCCCTTGTCATCTTCCAGGATATGTGTGTGTATGTAAGCACATTTTAATTTCATATCTATCTTACGACATTGATATTCTTTGATAACTTCCATCCAAATACCAAACAGGTCCAAGTCTACTTAACTTCTTATCCCAGACAAGACCAGCCATGTGCTGCTACTTGCTTAGGCAATGTGGGATAAATAAAACTCTAAAAGGCTTCATTCCAGCTGGTCACTAAACCAAGGCGAATGGATTTCCTTTTCTATTCACAAATCTGGTTCAAGTGAGTTTGAAGACTTTTGAGGCCAGGGGAGCCCAGACCAGGAAGGGGAAATGCATTGCTGCTTTTCTAACGCAATTCATCTCTTGGCCAAAAAAAATTTTTAAAGGCAAATTTGTCTTATGGAGCAAAGTGTCCTGAATCACAGTTTTAAGTTTGTTGTCTTTCTGCCTCCTAATTTAGATAAGTGAGTATTTAAGCTTGGCTAAAATCTGATGCATCTCTTTGACATGTTCCACTCTCTATGCTACTGCGTGAAATTAATTTACATCATTAAATGTAGATTCTTAATGGATTAGAGATATTTGAAACAGGTTGCAGCTCTGGATATCAGCTGTGGTTGTTTTCTGACAGATCCTTGTAACCTTTTCTGTTTTAGAAAGACTGGTTGAAAGTCTCCGCCTGCCCCAAGTGCCTACCCTCCACTCCCAAGTATTCCTGTTTTTCAGAGTTTTGCTTTTAAGAATGTCTCCACAGCATCTTACCTCACTTTGGCCTACCATGATCACAGAACTGGTGAGTTCCACTTTGTATCCACAATTGGGCAAAGAAGACCATTTTTTAAGAAGAACTAAGAATTTCTCCATATTGGTTTTAAGCTACAGGAGATTGTGAAAGATAACAGCCCATGAGTTCATTTCCGAACTCCACTCGAAAGCTTGGATTACATATTGTTCCTGTATACACAGAGTGGCTTCTATCATCAATCATCTTTGCCTAAGTTTATATTTGTTTTTGCATATGAAAGACATTGTCACCTAGCTGGTAGCAATCACCCATAGCTGTGGTTATTTATACAACAGATTTACACTGATAATCCAGTTACCACAACAGATTGCTATTGGCAGCCTAAAAATAAGACTAGATCAGACCCGAATCTCAGAGTTCACAAGGCCTTTCCCAGATGGATCTGGAAAGCAGCAAGTCATGAATGCCATTAGCTGTTGTTATCCATTTCTTCTGCCAAGGAATGCAAGAAGCACATGGTCTTCACAGTAAGACTATCCAGCCTTATTTTCCCCTGAACCTGGGCTTCTGCTTCTTCTTCTGCTTCTTCTTCTTTTCCCTCCTGTCTCTCCTAGGATGTTTTTATCGATGTACTTCCTTTGTTATTATAGAATTGAGCCATTTCTATATGGATCCAATCAATATCAAAATGATTACATTATCTTAACATTTATGTTCTGCTTTCCCGAGTTGAAGGCAGCTTTGCCAGGTTCCACTTTCTGCTCATTTTATGCCCACAAGAACCCTGTGCAATGAGTGTGTCGAGTGACCGACTGATCTAACACCCCCCCAGTGAGGTCCTGTCAATAAGAAAGGGCTTGAACTGAGCTCTCAGTACAGTATCTAACCATTGTGCCTATACTTGCTGTCAGGATAAGCATGGAGCTACAAATGATCAAATATATGTTCTTCCTCTTTTGTGAAAAAGGGATGCTAACCAGGCATCATTTTTTGGTGCTTTTATACCATTAAACAGAACACAACTGTGAATTTGAGCAGTCAGAATGTTAAACATTGCCCAGTTCATCCCTCTTGCACAGCTTGACTTGATCTTCAAGGGAGCACAGACATTTGCTTTCCAAGGGCTGCCTTTCACAACTGAGGACATGTAGGGTTGCATTGAACGGGGCAATGATGTACAGTGGTTTAGTGGTTGACATTATATTTAACACTGATATCTTTCTTTAGTATCCCAAATATGGAAAGGCAGAATATAATTTTTCCCTGTTTATAAACAATACATGTGCTTTATTCTTTTTCCCTTCACAGGTCCAAGTATTTTTACTTATGGAACAGGAGCTCACAGCTGATGAAGATATCTCAAGGTAAAGTTACTGTGATTTGCTCATTCTTGTTTGCATAGTAAATTAAATGTTATTGAAGGATATTCTGATATTTTATGCTAAATAGGTGGAAAAAACTTTTCCATCCAGACTGAATAACATAATCTGTGCTAATAAACCACAATAGTCCTTCATCCCATTTACACATTATTTAACCAAATCTGACTCGTGCCCAGATTACAGGAGCATCCTGTCACAAACATCAAGTTATTTTTAGGCAAGGATCCTGTGTTACAAAATGAGGAAGAAAAGATAATAAATTGAAATGTACTTATTATACTTATTTGTGTTCTTTGCTAAGATTATAATAAGCAAGGCGAAAGCCAGCTGCGTAATGGGAATTTTTTTTTCTGTCTGGTTTAAACTCTTCTGCAGATTGCTATGCACTGATGATTCAGAGCCATATTCAAAGTCTCTGAGCATTAGCAGTTTTGTCAAGAGTTTGTACTTGCTTGCCCTCTTGCCTGTCTTCCCCAGAAACAGAAATAGTCATGCAGCCAACATAAACACATATTCCAAGTACAATTTATGGTTTTATTTTGCATTTTAATAAGAATTTGGGAGTAATTCCTCCCACTTCCTACCACTGAGCCGTTTTGATTCGTTTTGCTTGGCTGCTGATTTGTGGAGTCTTTTCTTTCCTATACAGATCCAAAACCTTGTCTGTGACTTGCTGCTGCTGCTTCTGGCACTCCTATAGTTTTGAACAAATTAGTAGACAATTACCCCTTTGGTTTGAGCTTATGATGTTTAAGCAGATAGTTGCCAGTCTTAAACTATTTCATTGAGCCACCATTTCTTTATTCATTTGTTCCCTTCTCATTTTATTAATTTGCAAGTTCATCTGCCTTGGCAGTGGTTGACCTTTCTTCATTTTGTGAACTCCTTTCCCGTATGTTCAACTGCAAGTGATATACCAAGATTCATTTATCAGTAGTATTTAAAGCTGATTTACTCGAAGGAAAGTTCAAATATAACATAGACTTACTAATTTTGTAAGGAAAATACTGTTATAACGTAAGGTCAATATTCATTTGTAAAGCACACTTGCAACTTTTATATATTAATTTCATTTGGTTGCAGAACTTCAGGTCCATCTGTTGCTGGGCTGGAAACAACATATACAGGAGGCAATGGATTTTCTACATCATACAATAGTCAGAGATGGCTGAATCTTTATTTGTCGGCTTGTAAATTTCTGGATTTGGCCCTTGCTTTACCTTCCGAGAACCTTCCTCAGTTTCAGATGTAAGTAAAATTCAGAAATGCTGGAAATGTGTTTGATAGGAGAAAACACTACTGAAAGGAATGTGAATTTCATGGAGTCATGAAAAAAGCTATCTTCTGCCTTCAAAGGATGTCCTCTTTTTCTGTAATGTTAGAAAAATAATTCCCAATAGTTAGAAGGCAAATTTCAAATACTTTAATTTGGATTTCTTGACAGAGGAGATTGCAGATAGTGGCTCAATTGTCCCCTTCCAATTCCACAATTGTATAAAGCCCCAATAAGCACAGCTAGGGATACTTTTGAAACAAAACCTTTACTAGCGTTTTATAAGAGGTACAAAACGTTGTCTGGAAAAATAGCAGATCTTCCGATCTGATAAAAGTTGTTACGTATTAATTAAGCATTATGGTTTTTCTCTGCTTGTTCGTGTCCTGGGTATCAAGATAAGCCTGGATGTAGCACTGGATATGAATAGGAATACAGGAGTAGAGATTCTTTTCGAATCTTGCTTGCTGAATATGCAAAGTAGTTCAAAACTGAATTTGTTTTTTCTCTTAACAGGTACCGGTGGGCCTTTATTCCAGAAGCATCAGACGATTCCGGATTGGAGGTGCGAAGACAAGGCACCCACCAGAGAGAATTCAAACCATACGTTGTGCGGCTAGCAAAGCTGTTACGAAAAAGGGCAAAGGTATTTTGTTTGTTTTTTAAATCTGCTTCAGGTACTAAACTGTGAGTAAATTCTAATTGCTGTTCAGATTCCACGAAAACCTTAGAAAACTAGAATTTACATCCATGTACACCAACAAGGCAGCTCTTCCTCCTTACAGGCTGAAAGTAAAAGTCCTGAGTTATTGCAGAGAAATGTATAAAAGGTAGGATAATTCAGAGCCAGGTGTGGTTTTTAAGCCTTGTAGTATTAAGACTGTTACACTGCACAACTTCATTCCACCCACCCACCATCATTTAGTGCTTCTTTAAAATAAGAGGAACAAGTTTAATTGAACCATTCAGTAGTCTCAGTTGGAATGATTTGCTTTTTAACAATTAGACGAGTAAATGACTTTGATGAGAAAATTTAGTTAAAGATGTTTCATTATCTTCATTTGGGAGTTGGTGAAATCAATATGTGCTGGCTTTGGGGGCTGGTGAAAATATGTAGATGCTGAATTTGGAAAAACGTACAAAGCCTGGTCCTGACTCTTTGTCTTGCTGCTTACAGAAAAACCCAGAGGAGGACAGCTCAGGGAGGATTCTGAACTGGGAACCTGGCCACTTGCTCCTGACCCTCTGTGCTGTCCGCAGCATTGAGCAGCTCCTCCCCTTCTTCCATGTCCTGAGCCAAGTCTTCAACAGCAAAGTCACCAGTAGGAGCATTGGCCATTCAGGGAGCCCCATGCTTTACCCAAACTCTTTCCCCAACAAAGACATCAAAATGGAGAACCAAAAGGCATTCTCTAGCAAAGTGAGGCAAAAAATTGAAGAAATGGTTGAGAAGGACTTTTTGGAAGGGGTCATCAAGACATGAAATGTAAATGGCAGAATCATTTAATCCTATGTAATGTTCATTTCAAACGAAACCACTCCATCCTTCCAGAGTATGTAATTTCCTTTTTCATACTTTGTATGTAAATGTATACTTCAGGATGTATTTTAATTTAAATACTTGTAAATAAGTTCTGGATGTGGCCTGAATCAAGTTGAAATATCACTGGCACATATTGATTATGGTGCCTAATATTTATGGTACATTTTGTTTTTGTCATCTTGAGGTCTGTCTTTAAGAAATCTTACAATAAAGTTGCACATTTTTCTAGTTGTATGTTTTCCAATGCACCTAGGGCACTGCTCAGGATTTACTTTCTAAAAATGGAATGAATGAGTAGTTTGAAGATATCAATATTTTGATGAAGGCATTAATCATCAAGATTTTCTTTTAACTAAATTATCTCCACCAACAATGCTGGGTTCCAGGTTCACAAGCAAATAAGTGTGACATGGCAAACATCTTCAAGTAGGCACCCAAAATAATTGAGTGCTTCTATGTAATGTTGTTTCTCTGGGAGATTTTAGGATGCTGTATTTTTTTCATAACTTTCTTTGCTGTAACTTTCTTTCTGGTTGTTGTACATGGTGATAACTGAAGTCTGTTCTTAATAGGGTACAACATTTTACTCCAGCAGGTGCTTTTCTAGCTGCCTTAAACTGAAAGTCCTGTCATTCTCAGTCAGTCCACATTTTGCCTAGGGATTATAGGAACCTGCAAATCCAACTCCAAGATTGTCATGATTGCAGTTTTCTGAAAAGCATTTTGAAGTTGAAATTTCCAAGGACAGGAAGTAGAAAACTAGTGTTTTTTTAACAACAGTAAATGTTGATTATGTCTCGGTTAGTAAAGATTTTATATGACAAAATTTCATGATTCAGATCCAAGCATGAGGCTTCATCAAACAGCCTTGGGTGGGTCCCCGAATCCGCCAGCTAAATGGTAGACAGCCAAGCAGACTTCATGGGCAAGTTTATCTGCATTCTCCTAAAGAGAAAAATATGAGACTAAAGTAAATATGAAATAAAGTTAGCTAAGGGAACTTTTAGATGTAATTCAGTTTTTTTTCTGAAAGAATCTGTTTTGCTCACAAGTTCAGAAACCACATATGGCACAGTCTCACTGCTCATCACTATTAAGGAGTTGCCGTCAATTTTAAGGTTGTGCTGCAGTGAAGAAAACCTAAATACTGTATATACTCGAGTATAAGCCTAGTTTTTCAGCCCATTTTTTGTGCTGAAAAAATCCCCCTCGGCTTATACTCGAGTCAGATTCCCTCTGAAAAAAAAATGGTGTGGAGTCGCGGCCTCCGGCGGCAGCGACTCCCAACAGCCCAGCCGGGAAGGGAAAGGCAAAAGTGCTTTGCCTTTCCTTCCCCGAGGCGGCGGGACTGGGGCCGCGCCGGCGGTAGTGACTCCTGACTCAGGGGGGCCTCCGAGGGAGGGGAAGAGAGTGACTCCTGCCTCCCGCTGTCATCATCATCATCTTCTTTTGGGTTAGTGAATCAATTAAACCTTTCATGATAGTGAGATCGTTTCCCAAATTAATTATTTTTATTTTTGAAATTTACCAGTAGCTGCTGCATTTCCCACCCTCGGCTTATACTCGAGTCAATAAGTTTTCCCAGTTTTTTGTGTAAAATTAGGTGCCTCGGCTTATATTCGGGTCGACTTATACTCGAGTATATACGGTAACTCATAATCCTAGGAGACATCCCACTATGAAGAGCAGATTTTAAGGGAGGATCTTTTAAATAAAAAAATGAAGCTCTGCAGAGAAGCATTAAACACTGTCCCCCATCTGCTGTTTTTATTCCATGTCTATTTTTTTTTACAAAATGTACTTAAATAGGAAGGTATCCTTCATAAAAGTAAATGGAGGGTATGAATAAGGACAGGTTTCTTTTTAGAAATGTCCATATTGCACTCCAGTTCAGTTTTCTGAAATTGTTCAACTTGACAGATTATTATCAAATTTCTCTCCGGGCTCCCATTTTTTCCATCAAAAAGGCTGCTAGAAACATAGCAGATCTTTCTTAGCCCTAAAATATTTCAGAAAACCAAGGAAAGGAAAATAAGATTTTGAGCAAGCAACAACACCATCTTCATTTCTCTTTTCTCCAATAAACTCGAGAAGAAATGGGAAGGAGGACGGTTAAATTTCAAGAGGACTACGTACTGTTGCATACCTATCAATCGTATCAATTCACCTAGTTTGAAAATGTTACTGACAGAAAAGGAACTTCTCTGCACGCTCCAGAAATTCTTCCCAATTTATTGCACTCAAAATCAGGAGTGTCCAATCTTGACAACTTTAAGATTCGTGGATTCAACTCCCAGAATTCTGGGAGTTCCCCAGCATGGCTGGCTGGAGAATTCTGGGAGCTGAAGTCCACAAGTCTTAAAAATACCAACACTGGACACCCCAGCTATAAATGAATCACATCCATTCCAACCTGGGAGTCAGCTTCGGCATAGACTCTGACTATGTCTTCTGTGCCAGATGGACGAACAAATGCCCGAGCCAATTTAAATTTCTGAGTCAGGTGGTCAATTTTTTCTTGCAGCCCTGGAGGCGCAAGTGCTCGTCTTTCAGCATCTGTCGTGCTGATGACCCGCCTATCAGCAACCTGCAAGTCAAAGTAAAAAGAAGCAACATACAGTCTGTAGTCTGACCTGCTAAAATTGCAACTGGTTGCACCAATTCTCCAATGAGGAAAAATTAGGAAAGAATTAAAATTCAAATCTGAGGATTGCTACATCTTTTTAATGAGAGGTTCTATAATGCTAATTCCAAAGGTGTAAAAGAAATTTTATTAAGATTAGTTTGCAAGACTTTTTATTTAAAGCACTTTATTCAAGTGCTTCCAGGTGATAATCCCACAGTAGACTCTGATGTATCTTTTTGTCCATCACACCATCTACTAGATTGCTGAGATGAGTAAACTATTCAGAGGACTTATTAGTTCAACTTCTCATCTCTTACAGGAAATGTATCATGGCCTTTACTTCCCTTCCTCCCTGCAGCCACAAATGATATCACTGATTTTTTTTTTCCTCTGGTATTCTTCATCTCTTCTGGATCACTTCTACACAGAAAAAAAAAGTTTAATATTTTTTTAACAACCCATTTAATTTTAACAATCTATTTAATTCTGGTTCCCAACTAACCTTCACTTTGAGCTGTCGGTTTGGGAGATCTGTGTACAGAGCATCCCATTGTGCAATTGTGAGGTTCTTCAACACCAAGATGGCTTCAATCACAAGCATGTCGGCGAGACCATCGCCAACCGTCTAGTGCATAAGAAAAGAAAAAAGGGAAAGAAAAAAAAATGGGAAAAATCAGTCTCTTCCACACTTGGATAACTGAAAATCTCTCATACAGGTACTTCGTAAAACATTACTGATTCTAACCCTGGTCCTACTGTCAGATCTCAGTTTTGCTAGCTAATTAAAGAGGTAAAGGGTCCCCCTCACACATACGTGCTAGTCGTTTCTGGCTCTAGGTTCATCTCCGTTACAAAGCCAAAGAGCTAGTGCTGTCCAAAGATGTCTCCATGGTCATGTGGCCGGCATGACTAAAAGCCAAAGGTGCACGGAGCGCTGTTACCTTCCCAGAAAAGTGGTCCCTATTTTTCTACTTGCATTTTTACATGCTTTCGAACTTCTAGGTTGGCAGAAGCTGGGACAAGTAACAGGAGCTCACTCTGTTATGTGATGCTCCGTTATGCCTTTACCTTTTTACCTATGGGACCCTTACCCTGTTTAAAAACTAGATTCTCTCCACAGTGGCTTCTTTGAGCCATTTCCCTTACCCTTACAAAGTTCTGCAGTACAATAAAAGCCTTGCAGAATCTCCCAATAATCTTCAACTGCATAGGGAACACTTAAGAATTTTAAAAATTAAGTCTGCACTTATATAAGGCATCCCAACTAAGGATGGATATACAAGGGTATAAGAACAAGGGCAGATTTTATACTTCTTTAAAATTACACATCTAAATGTCAACTTCCTATTTGCCGACTGGAGATGGTATACTTTTGAGAATGTTACCTGATTTAGAATAAAAAGTATATACTCCATGACTCAGATAAAGCCTAGATTGTTGATTTTCTTCAAAATACATCCACTGTGTTCTTTTCAAGACAAAATACTTGGAACAGCTTTGAACTGGTAGTAGTGCCAAGCTAGCTTTGCTGATTTAGAAAGCTAAGCAGGACCTTTCCTTGGTGCATATCTGAGAAGACAAGGGTTATAGACTAATTTGGAAAACAAACTCATATCTGGGAAGAGGACAGTAGGGAATCACTTCTCTATTTTTACCAAGGAAACTCTATGAACAGATATTAGTGTGCAATTAGAAGCCAAATTTGACTTCAAGACAACTATAGACAAGCTTCTGTAGTTAGTAATGGACCAACATTCCTACCTGATTTATCAGATCAATTGTGTTTTCAAGCATCTTTGCAGCTTCTCGTTTTTGGAGATCTTTTTCTTCTTTTGCCTGGTATCTTATCTTATCCTCTGCAGCTTTACTAAACAATACCTTGGGGGGGAAAAACACAGAGGATTATCAACAGAGGAAGAAATGGAAAAGAAGCACAATCAACATTCTCCCTTTTGTGCTCAAAAAGAGACGTTTCATCGGTTTAAATTTAAACTCTGATGAATGGCTCTAGACTCCTTTGGGTGAATGAATAGATATACTTACTGTGCCATGGCCATTTGCTTCAAAATAAATTCCAATATCAAATTCCTGGGCCTTGTGATGCAAATGTTTCACTCCTGTTTTGGCACAGTGAACAGGCACCTAAGAAAGAAAGACCCAGTGTGGTGAGTATATAATTCTGCATTACCAGCAACATAATCTTTGAAGTGTTGGAACACAGAAAAACAGCATTCCTTTGAGGGAAGAAGGCCCAGAAGAGCAATGCCTGACCGATGGTAAGAAGTGCATTACACCAGTGACCTCTGATCATCAACAAGGGAACCCTGGGAAGATTCTCATACAGCATCATTCATTCATTCATTCATCCATCCATCCGTTCATTCATTCAATTTCTATTTATTTCAATTTCTACAGCTGCCCATCTCAATCAATGACTCTGGGTAGCTTACAATTCCATTGTTTTATTAAAAGAATTAAAAAAAAAAACATTTAAGAACAATAAAAAGTTCCAAAAGAAATATACACAGCAGCCGAGATAGTGAACCAGTTAACAGTAAAACTAAGAAGTGGTGTGGCCTTGAACACATCCGGGATCCCAGGGTCAGGAACACAGCCAAGTTTTTAAAGTTAACAGGGTTAGGACTGAATGAAGGCAAAGATACGTCTCCCAGGATAATGTTGCGGGATTCAATAAGGATCGGGAACCGGGACCAGAGGTTTAGTCTTCCGAGCTTTCAGACTCGTGCTGGAACCCATTCTCAGGAAACTTCTCTCGCGCAGATTGTGTTAGAGCGAATTTCCCTGACGGGCTCTTTCTCTCTCCCTCTCTGGTAAAGGAGAAATTCCCTGAGGATGGGCTCAGATTAAACCTCTGATCCCGATGCCCAACCTAGATTGTATCCTGCAGGATTAGGACCATTCTAATCTCCGAGGGGAGGATTTTCCACAGAGCAGGGGCTACTGCAGAAAAGGCCCATCGACACTTTCTGGCTGAGGGGATCTGCAGCATGCCCAGTCTGCCAGACTGAATTGGAGTAGATAAAGATCTAGCAGAAATGTATTTGCACAATAGGGAAAGCGTGGCTAATGCTAGCCTTGATTAGGTTTGCAGGTGGATAGCACTCTGTATGAACCCAAACCATTTGGCTAATTAATGGTTAGTGGCATAACCAGGTTAAGTGTGTTTCATGAATGCAGCCAGAGAATTTTAGAAAGACAGCCAGCAAAAAAAGAGGGGGCTTCTGTTATCCTAGTTAAATAATCAAATAAAGCCAAATGCAAGTGATTTTCTGGTAAGTAACTGTGCCCAAGGGACGGCATTCTTGGTGTGCTGCCTTTCCATCAAGAAACAAGCCATGCCTTTGTTCCCAACTCTCAGGTACTCAAGAATGCATGAGTAAAAATAGAAGTGAGTTTTGGGATTTTTTTCCTAAAACTTTTCATACTTTGCCATAAAAGTCCAAATTCTCAAAAAGAAGTGTGCATACATTACACACAGGATTGATTATTTATTTTTACAAAAGTGGTCCTCATGAAATTCAGTGCTTGGAATACATAGGGAAAATCAATAACATCAATGCTTTATTTCTTTTAATGTTTATTTCTTTTATTTCTACCTGCTGTCTTCCAGATGTGTAGCAAACATCGCTGTCAACCCCAGGCTACTAAGAGTAAAGCTGCAAGGCCAGCACATCTGGAAGGTAGCTTGTTGGGGGTCAGCTCTTCTAGTTTCTCTCTAGCTAAGCATTACACAAAAATTTGTTGGAATTAGTAACCTCTCCACCCTTCACCCTACCCCATGTTGATGCTTTAAGCCATGGTAATCTGTTTGCTCTGGAAGAAATCAACTTCATACCTTCATGGTTTGTTCCAGATAACCGGTCGAGCTCCCATTGGCATACGCTGTTTGTATTACTGCAAAAGATAAGGTTTGTCCAGCCTGAAGAAACAGAGAAAGGAAGATTCCATAAACGAGACTCAACTTCACAAGAACTACATGGATCTTTCCCTTTGAAGTTTAAGAATTTAAATTTACAAAGAGATGAAAACATTTTCTCTACCAATCTTGAAGATCAAAAGCACTGCTCCTCCCTTTTTGGGTGGAAAAACATGTTAACCATTAACTAAACCTACTTTTAACATCAAGATTATGCAAAAAATCATTTATTAATAGTTCAAGCTAGGTTTCAGGGCATAAATTAGATTCCTCTTTACAATTAACATTATTTTTAGATTGTATAGTAAAACTATGATTTAACAAGGCCACCTGGAAAGAAAGTGCGTCATGAAAGCCAACCACCTGTGATTATATAGTTTAATACCATTAATACTAGTGGTATCGATTGAGTGGTGCGATGGCCCAGAAGTGGAGGTTTCGCCTCACAATCAGAAGGCTATGAGTTCAATCCTAGGTAGAAGCAGATATTTCTCTCTCTGGGCATGATGAGAATGTATCTGCCAAATATAACTCCACACTGGCAACAGGAAGGGCATCCAGCCAGTAATCACTCGCTCCACTCAGTTACCCAGACTCCACCCCGCAAGGGATTATGGGGGTCATTAAAAGATGATGATGATGAATACCAGTGATATCGATTATGTCAAGTACATGTACTACTTCAGAAAATGTTTGACTATTATTTGGGAGTGAAGCCCAAACTAAAGTTTAGTCTGCTCCATCCAATTTCCTCTGAATGAGGGTCTGTAAAATTAAGTTTTTATTGCAAGTTGTCTGTGAATAAACTAGTCTGGATTTATATGTATAATACGGATTGTTTGGTTTTGGTTTACTGCAATTTATACATCTGTTTTTTAATCAGCTGAGGCAATGTCCTACCTGACCCCATCAATAATTCTGCTATGCTTAATTTTCATTGAAACCCAAGAAGCAGCCATTCGTTGCCTTTTGCCACACAGCTCCCACCTCCCATCCAAACAGTAGCATTATACTTTGTGGGGAAATCATTTACTGCATTTTTCTTAAAATGAATTCTCAATAATTTACTCAAAAGGAATTCTCTTATCTCCTTAAAAAAATAGGTGACTGTAGAAATTGTTAATTACTATACAGTTAATAAATAGTTATATATAGTTATATAGTTAACTACTATATATATAGTTAAATATATAGTTAACTACTATACAGCTACTTTTAGGAAAAAGAAATAAGAAACTTTCACAATGGCATTTCATTTGCACACTCTTTCCACATAGAAGAGATCTCAAATATGCAAGTGTTTGTGTTCACTGTACACCAGGAAAGATCTATTTGTTCATCACAATAGAATAGAGTAACGCTTTCAACAAAGGAAATCAATTACCTTTATCAGAAGTTCTTGAAGAAAAGTGCTGATTAGAGTTGCTATTTTATCTCCATCCAGAAGATGGAAACGGCCAGCAGTATCTACATAGTAGTAAACAAGCCGGTCAGCATCACCATCCAATGAGCAGCACCTCTCACCAGGATTCATTTGTAGTCCTAACAAACAAGACAACAACGCAGAAGTGTTCATTGGCAAGAATTCGGTCAGTCAATGTTATGGCAGGAGTCCCTACCGAGCCAAGGCATTTCAGAAACCAGGATGCGCAGACAAGTGAAGCCCCAACCATGGGATGCAGGCAACGTGCAAAACCACGCCCCTTCCAGTCTGTGGAAAGACCACTCTCCACGGAACTGGAACCTGGTGCCCAAAATGTTGAGGACCATTGGGTTATGGTTTTTACATACTTCCAAAATTTGTCTTTTCAGGCAAAATATATTGCAGAGAAAAATCACCTTTGGAGATAATGAGATTAGCTTATTTTCTGAGTTTCTTACAAATCTTCTTTCCTTCAAGTTATATTTTTAGACCTTTTTTTCCCATCAGGAAAAACTTTTACAGTTTTTCTTTCCAGTTTTGGTATACATTCATTCGTAGATTTGTTTGCCGTCCATCTCTCTTTGAGGTGACTTTAGTTTTGGGGATAGATTTATTTAAACCCTTTTAAAAAGGCCTCGTCTTCTAGTGGCTTACCTACAGGAGGCTTCTGATGAACTTTGACAAAATCAGCCCCACACATGTGGTTGAGCTTCCCTTCCCTTCCATCGTTGGCCAAGTGTATGGCCAGCCTCTCTGAAAGATAGCGTTCCATTTCTTTGAGTTTTAGGGCTCCTATGCCATTTGCACAATCGATTTTCAGTCCTCCACGGCCATCCATCTGGGAAGCAGCCTGCAGAAAAGAAACCAAAAAGGAGCTTAGGAAAGAAGGGTGGATAGACGCCAGCAAATTTGGGGGAAATGAGATTTCCAACTCCCAACTTTTTCACCTTACAGAATCTGTCCTGCCACTACGACTTATTTTCATTGAACTATTTTCATTAAATAACTCATTGGAGCTAAGTACATATTTTACAAAAATAACAAGTACAAGTTAAAAATGTCATAAATGAATTTCAGTAGTATGACCTATAAGGCATTATAAATAAAAGGTGTAAGACGGTTCATTTTGGCTCACAGGATTGAACATTTGCTTCAGCAAAAATATTTTACACATATTCAAAAGCAAGTAGGGTGAAGAACAGCAAACTTTCCTAAGAAGGTTTTTCTTCGATAGGATAAAAGTCCATTTTCATCCATTATTAGCTCATGCTTTGAGAGTGTTGATATCCTAGATGGGGTATGGCTAGTCTTACAAGGACTCTCCTCTCTAGGGAGAACATTTTTTCATGAATTCTTAATAAATGCACTTAAGAATCTAAGCCAGATCTTCTCTTTAGGGAAGATGGTTCTTTTTACCTGCATTGTAAGCTCCAGAAAAGCCTTGGAGAGCTTTTGATAATAGCCTTCCACAGTTGGTGTTCCATAGGTTCCATAAGGGTTGTGACAACGGACCATATAGTGTAACTGTGGGGTTGTTACTAAGCCATAATCTAGTAAGAGAGAGAGAAGAGTCAAGCGTTCATTTACCGATAGCAATAGTACGTAGACTTATATACAGTCCCACGATGCTTTACAGCCCACTCTGGTCCGTTTACAATGTCCACATATTGCTCACAACAATCTGGGCTCCTATTTTACTGATCTTGGAAAGATGGAAGGCTGAATCAACCTTGAGCCAGTCAGAATCGAACTCCTGCTGTGTGGGCAGAGTCAGCCTGCAGTACTGCATTCTAACCACTGCACTACCAGGTCTCCTCATTTACCTATGCTTAACTAAAGCCCTTTACCAGAAAAGGGAAGTGTAACAAACCAGATTTTGTGGAACTACAAATCCCAACAGTCCATCCAAAAATCAATTCTAAGGAATGCTGAAAGTTGCAATTAGCACATTTGCAGTGCTAGAAGTTCCATTCCTGGCTTGCATTCCTGGCTTGCACTGAGCCAGGCTGCTGGTTAAGCGAGGCCTGTTTTATCTACAAGTCCAAATGGTTCTCCAGGGTTTCAATTAAGAGTCTTTTCCAGCTCTATCTGGAGATTTCAAAAACGGAGTCAGAGACCTCCTGCATACAAAGCATCATTCTGTCCCCAAGTTCCAGACTTCCCAAATAGTTTCCTTAAACCTACATGAACCAAATAGGAGAAGTCTCAGCATGAAGATAAGTAACCAAATTGGTGATCAAAGAACAAACCTACCCTTATATTGACCTCCAAGGACAGATACCCCATCAATTGCTGCTTGTGAAAGCTCCTTGCTGCTTGGCCTGCAGGCAGAACATAGAAACAAACACTTTGTTAAAAATATTATACCAAAATACAAGCTAAAGCACAAATACTAGTCAAATGAAAGATTTCTTCCTACAAAGGGAAGGGATGGCAGCAGCTAAGCAACTCAAAGAGTTTTAGGTAGGTTTTTTTTATTACCGGTAGGATCCACCCAAAAATGCCATTGGCATTTCCCAGTGTTCCCAACGATTCATATGGCATCTATTTATTACCTGTTATATTTTATGCACCTGCTTCCCATCTTTCTTCTTTATAGAACTTGGGGTGACTTATGTGGGCTAGTAAAGAGTGACTGCCTTCACTGGATCTGGCAATAGTTCTATAGTCTCAGGTGCCATTGCTCAGAGTGGGTTAAAGCCAATGCTGAGCTGGATAACAGAAAAAATGCAATACAGCTGAGGAAAGGAGGAACTGGTTCATGTCCCATGGCGATGGAGGCAGGGTAGGCTGTGCAAAGTAGACCATGTCTCATAGACCATGTCCCATGGGGGAAGAGGAAGGAGCTTGTGCAAGGTAGACCATGTCCCATGAGTGATCACCACTCCCCAGATCTTCAGTAGTCTACCCAGGATTTCATCAGCAATCTTCTCTGATGTTGCCCGCAAACCAATAAGCGTTTGGTTTTCTAAATCTTCCCCAACCCACCTCAGCTTTTCCAGCCTGGGTTGTTGTTAAAACCAAAGATCTTCAACAGACAGAATTGTCTCGGCCCATCTTAGCTACCAGGTTATTATATTACCTCAATTTCTTTTCCCCAAACTCCCCTTCTATTTTTAAGATTCCCCTTTAATGTCGTCCCAATGCCTACAGCCACATCCCCCTCCTCTGGGAATGCTTCCCATGAGGAACTAAACTATACATATTCCCAGCTTCTCTCTATAAGTAAAATCAGCACAAGATAGATGAATAAACAGCCATCAGGAAACCATGGATGAATGCAGGCTATTATAGGTCTGTACCACACCGTAGTGTGGAAGTAAAGTTGAAGGAGATAGATGTATTTAGTCTGCCTTAGTAACCATGGCCTTCCAACACTTTCGGCAACCCCAAAATCACGAGTATCAAAATTTCCAAATGAATCTTTCTTATGAATTCATTTGATTCCAATGAACAGCCTGAAGAGCATATCTATTGCCCTTTGACCTACAAGACATGTATCGGCTTTCTGGCTTACCGGGTGTCTCTACCAATCACAATGAAGGCCTTGTTCTGAAGGTCCACAGCCTCCTTTTGGCAGATCTCAGTCAGGACACAATGTAACTGGGGCTCTTCTGCATTTGCCAAGAACGTGGCGTGTTCTTCCCAAGTAGGGGCCAACATTTCTCCTGAAGGATCAATCAGTTTCACACCATTGTCTTCCTATTGAAATTGATGGCATGTTTAGAAAAAAGATTTAGTTTCTCTGAAGCAAAGAAATATATTAAAAGCGTGTAAAGTTTCAAATTCGAAGGGTTTGGAACTCTAAACATTTGCTTCAAGCTTAAAACACAGTGGACTCCTTTGATTTTAAAATGGTTCATGTCTGAAAGGTTTTCCCACACCTTTATAGTGTTGTAAATTGCCCAAGGAAAACTGTTTTGAAGTGTTAACTCCTTGTATAATAAATAAATAAATAAAACGAAAACATGAATTAAATCAATCACACCAAAACTTGTAAGTCATTTTTCAAAAAGAATGTCAAAAAAGGTAAAATGATTTAATCTTACTGAAAAGTCAGAGGTGGCACTCCTATTCGTGCTTATATTGCACAACTGGACTCAGTGAGACTTATTTCAAAGTACACATGCATATGTTTGTGTTACAAATAATTGAACAAAGAAGACAGAGCGCATTATGAAAAAGTTTCAGGAAGTGCAATTTATACCTAAGTAATGAATCAATCAGATTTAACACGTAGTTTACACTTAACACTACAAGTAGTTCTTTACTTACAACCACAATTTGGAGCAGAATTTCAGCCACAGGTCATTGTGAGCATAAGCCGAGGCCCACAAATGACTAGACCCAATTTTTTTACTGCTTTTACAGTGGTCATTAAGAAACAGTCATAAATCAAAATCACACATTTGTTAAGAGAAGCACAAAGTCATTCAGTGAATCCATTCTCCTAAAGGGGTGCTTTTGGCCAGAAATCTGCAAAAAAAAGTCATGAATGGCAATCACGTGATGATATGCAGGATGATACACCCAGTTGTAAATTTGAGTCAACTCTCAAGCACCCAAAGTGCACCAACAGAATATTTGTCACTCAGGATTGAATTGTGTTCAATACCTAAAACGCAGCCATCATGTGACCAGGAAGACATGACATTTTATAATGATGCTTCATAAGAGCCACAATCCCATTTTCTGAGGTCTTTGTAACTTCAAATGGCAGTTAAACAACAGACCATAAATCAAGAATTACCTGTACTCTAAAATTATGCTAATTTAAAAAATAAGTTCCAGTTTAAACTAGGCATCTTAACTAGACAGAGATAACAGTAGACATTGTTTTCAAGGCCCAAATAATTTTAGAACCAGAGCTCTTTCCTCCACTGCAATGCTCAGTTTCTTACTTCAGGGTTATGAGAGGCTGTAACCATCACACCAATAGTGGATTTGGTCTTCTTGGACCTCAGGACAGCCAGCAGTCCCATACGAAACATGACGTGGTTGAGGTTTTCTGCCTTGCAACGGAATCCAGCCGTTCCATATTGGAGGAAAAGTCCCAGAGGCTTAGCATGCAGTTTCGAGTATTTTGTAACTGCTTCGGAATCCATTTCTGCAGGGTGCACAAGAAACAACACTGATTTATTGCCAGATATTAGAGTTGCACATCCTGTAAATCAAAATCGTACCATATAAAATATTAGGAAAGAAAACTGAATTTCGTTCGCAGCAGAATCTATACCTTATGCTTTATAAAAAGCAGGTTAAAAATTCATGTGTTTTTTTTTTAACCAGAATCATCATTTGCCAAGGGTTGCTATAATACAAGACTTTTTAAAGCATAGATCGCAGAACAAAGTGTTACAACTTCATTAGCCCGTTCTGTTCACAAGGATTTTGTTCCTTGTCCTCTGGCAATCCCAGGTTGTCTCCCTGCTTGGGCACCAAAAGGGAGAAGGTGGAAATGGATCTTGGGGGATTAGTTACTTTCCTTTTCCATATCATTTTTTTTTTTTGGTCTGGATATCCAGGAAACCGCAAACTAAGAAATTCAATCACAGGAGCCCACACCAATTTCAATCCCAACACCCTCCCACAATCCAAGCTATACTTAAGTAATATGTTGGCAGAGAGGATTTAAAAAAAAAACTTTGAATAACTTTATTGTCACTTTGAATGTACATTAATTGGCATACATTAAAATGAAATTTTGTTGCATACAGCTCTCAAAGGGTCACCACCTCCAATATATGTTACATAAACATAACTATAAATACATAGAGACATAGACATAACTAGATAGATAGATAGATAGATAGATAGATAGATAGATAGATAGATAGATAGATAGATAGATAGATAGATAGATAGATAGATAGATAGATAGATAGATAGATAGATAGATAGATAGACAGACAGACAGGCAGGACAGACAGACAGACAGACAGACAGACATGCATATACCTACATATATTATATGAAACAAGGTTCTAACGCGCATGAGCCTCTGCGGGCAGAAAGCCTCTCCTTTCTCTTGGAATAACCCACGATGAAAGCCCCCCAAGCGACCAGATTACCTGCAGAGCTCCGGAGCCTTGCAAAGAGAACAACTCCCACCTCTGAGGCGCCTTCCGGGATCGGCCCTGAACACGTTTCCTTTTCGCCTTTCCCGGCTGCACCAATCAGAGAGCCGAGCGTGCGGGGGACAGAACGAGGCGCGTTGCAACGTTCGATCAACGCCCGGGCGCCATTCCAGAGGCCGGCCACTCCTCCGGCTGCCGCGGCCGGGGCTGGAGTGCGTGGCGCTTCTCGGCTCACGTCCTTCGCCTGCGGCCATGTGAGCTACAGCCGGTCGGGTATCTGGTCGTGTGAAATCAAGCGCGTCGCTCGACTCCGGGGTTTGTTGCGGCCAGCTCGGGCAAGGAATCCCAGGCGGCAAGTGGGTTAGTGGCGAGCCAGAGGCTCTGCTTAGAATTCAAAACTGCTTAACGACCATATCTTTAGCCTGGCCCTCCCCGATGGGGAAGACCAGGCCCGCTTCCCCTTTTACAGGTAGTCCTCGACTTACAACGGCTGGTTTTATTGACCGTTCAAAGTTAGATCGGCACCGACAAAAGTGATTTATGACCGGCTTTTCACACCGTTGCTGCATTCCCCGTGATAAGGTGATCAGAATTCAGATCCTTGACAAGGGACTCATATTTAAGACCGTTGCTGTGTCCCAAGGTCACGTGATCACCTTTTGCTACCTTCTGTCAAAGCAAAAGTCAATGGGGAAGCCAGATTCACTTAATAACCAAGGTGCTAACTTATCCACTGCAGTGATTCGCTTAACAACTGAGGCAAGAAAGGTGGTAAAATGGGGCAAAGCTCACTGAACAAAAGTCCCACTTAAAAACCGAAATGTTGGGGTCACTTTATGGTCTAAGCCAAGGAATAGGTGTATTAGATCAGATCACTCCAAATAGAATGTCAGCAACAACTTCCTGAAAGGAGAAAGAATTGATTATATGACCTGGAGGCGTGTAATAATAGTCGGGCTACCAGAAGACCCTGAGATAGTGGCAAAGAGATGTAGGATCATCTTTTTCTTTTCTGCCTTGAGGTCAGCAGGGCAGATTTTTCCAGAACCCTCGAAACGGGGGCTGCTTTATTACCATCTTTGGAATTTTCCTAAACATTTAGATTTGGTGTTACAATTATGCACAGAATTGAAACTGATGGCAGGCAGAGCTAAGTGCAAGAGCCGGAGAGTGTTGGACTACAGAGATCCCACCCAAAGAGGATTTTGATTGGCCCCTGTCCCCTAGGAGGACCTGGGAGGAGCTCCATCACGGGGCTCATTTTGCGGAGCTGACAGACTGAACATATGCAGACAAGCACGGTTTATCGATTGCTCCATTCTGGGCAAGTAGCCAGGATTAAGAGACCAAGGGGGCTGGGCTGCTTATGAAAATAAGTGAGATTTTCTTCTTAGTTAACCTTCTTAGTTAAACCTGATACAAGATGACGTGAAGAGGCAATCATTTTGATTAGGCCAACTTAGAGTCACAGAAGTTTTATACATTTTGTAATTAAATATGAACAATTCTGTGTAAGTCTGTTATCAAAGATGTGTTTGTCTTTGAGATGATGGGAATTTTTTTTACCATTTACAGCAGAAGCTAGGAGGAAACTAGATATGTTGAGCTTCTAAATGGACTGCATCCTAACAGGGACCCTGAATTAAATGGATATTTGAACTCTTTGCAATAATGAAAATGTAAGATCTCAGTTGTCCTAAACAGCCTCTGACTATGAAATCTGAGATTATAACAAAATGTACATTAGGTAGCAAACCCCAGCGAGAAGCCATCATTTGTTTACAAGTCCTGATTTATTTTAATTATCATCTGAACACTGACTTGTTCCTGTTTGGGTTTGGCAAGCCTGCAAAGATCCAGTGCAAAAATTACTGAAAACATTCTTCCAGTGTAACCACTCTCAATATTTTTTTCTCCATGCTTCTCATTGCTCCTTGATGGCAGCAGATGGACATTTTTACACAAACATCTTGTTTTTAAAAAGCAATATCCACATCACAAGAACAAATAATTATCAAATCACAAACATGATAAAATGGGTGGCAAACAAATCTAACAAATAAATGAATGAATAAAACATACAAATGCCAAGGTATGAATAATAAAAACATAAAACACCGTGTTGACTGCTGCTAACATGTCTGAGATACCGTTAGCAAAAGATCTGAAGTTGAGGAATTGGCTAACAAAGTCATAGAAAATGAAAACATTGGTTCAGCCAAATGCTAAAAATACATTTTAAGTAATTAAAATTCATTAGCCACCCAACTATATTGGACCCAGGCTTAGCATTCTGTAATCATGGAGCCACTAATACATGTGAACCCTGGAACAGAGTAAGAAAATAGTACATAAGCATTTATTGGCCCTGTATTGCATTTTACATTATTCTCCATCAGCTGCTACAATTCAAAATATATTTCCAGAATTGTGAAAGTACTCATGGAATTTGCTTTCTATAAAACAGCAGAATTTTCTTAGGCCATTTTAAAAGCTGAAGCATTGACCAGCCAAAATTATTCTTCGTTCTCCTTACGGTATCCTCTTTTAGATATCTTCAAGAACAGGTAGTCCTTGTGTTCTGAAGGATGCCTATAAATACAAGTAATCTTCAAATTACAATGGCAATTAGAATAATTTCTGTTGCTAAATGATGGAATTGTAAAGTGTGATGTCACATGACGACATCACCTAGTGATGGCAATCCCTCCACCTTCTGTTACCATTATTGAAGTTTGTGCGTTGTTAAGCAAGCACCTCCTTGCACCTTCCTGCTGACTTTCAACAAACAAACTTGGGAAGGTGGCAAGAAGTTACAAGTCCCAGTAAGTTTGCAAGCAGGCTGACAGGTGGGAAACAGCAAGGGAGTGTGCGGATGGCCGAGGCGGTACACCAGAGGATGGCAGGACTTGAAGTGGCTGCTGCTGGATGGGAGAGCAAGCACGATTGATAAGAGAGGCACAAGCACAGTGGGGCTTGGGGCTACTATTGCCAGGGAGAGGGTGCATGAGTGGGAGAGATTTACCTGAGCTGTTTACAACCTTCCATGCCAACTTCCCCATTGACTTTGGTTGTGAGAAGTTAGCCAGGAAGAGCAAGTGATTGTGAACACTGCAAGAGTCATGGGTACCAAGTACCAGAGTTTGATCACATGACAGGAGGGGTCCTGGGACAGTCAGAACTTCAAGGACTGATTGTAACCACCACTTGTTCAATACCATCATAACTTCAAATGGTTACTGGACTAATAGCCATTAATGGAGGACTACCTTTATCAATCTGAGGGTTGGCATCCATTTCCTTTGCCCTTTGATTAGTATCTTCCAAGCAGCCGTTCTTTCTTTGGATCTCTTGAGCAGCCAAGATGACACCCTGGCTTCCACAATTTTAAAGGGCTTTTCTGTTTATTGTTTTATTTCTTGTTTTTTTTCCATAATGTGGTACATTATGTCTGTGCTGGGACTTAGTTTTACTCTGTACAGTCTCTTTTAACTGCTTACAACTAATGCCTAAATTTAGACAGATTAAAGAAATGTTTGCGATAGTGGCAAATATCTGTAACTCCGGTATAGGATTAGGTTGGAAATTTGTTCTCCAAGCTTGTGGGTTGGTTTCCAAATGTTTTGTTACCTAACCTGGTAATGAAACATTCAGAAACCAATCCACAAGCCCAGAGAATGAACTTCCACCCTAATAAATGTTTCAGTTGAAGAAAAAAATCAGGCTCTTCAACCTCTTTTTGCGGGGAGATGATGCTGGCAAGAACAAGAAAACTGATTTGATACCTCCTTTTTCTAGGTGACTGATGTTGCATCTGTCATGATGTCTAGCAACATAAAAGACAGTCTTGAGCTTCAAGTGGCAGAACTGGAAATGCTTTTGTCTATGTTTCCTAATAAAGGAGAAATAACTCTTCAAGATGAAAATGTTTTCGAGAATATTCAGAGGTACCTGAACAATACAACTGAAAATCTCCTGCCTAAAATTGAGTATTCAGTTGCTGTTCCTATAAATGAAACCAAGGTGAGGCCATCTGTTTTCATTGATTATTATTGAGGAATTCCATTTGTACTTCAGTTTAGTAAACATCTGTGAATCAATCTCAGTAAAATTACTAATTTTAGCCAATAGGCCTAATGCATCTTTGGTTGGATTTTGCCTTAGTTGTTTTTTTCAGCTGTAGATTACATTATAGTACTGCATTTAGAGATTAAATAAATGATTATAAGCTGTTTTTAGTTAACAATGCTGTTTCACTGGACATATTTTTACAGACTTTTTTTGGGTATCTTTTTTTTTTAACTTATGTATCTGGGACCCCAAGATAGTCATCATCTACAACTGAATGTTTACTGAAGAATTTTGTTCCATTTCTGAAGTTTGTTTTTCTCCTTCAACTTTAAATCTTGATCTGTGATCTATGAGCTAGAACAGGGGTCTCCAACCTTGGCCACTTTAAGACTCGTAGACTTCGACTTTGCTGGCTGAGGAATTCTGGGAGTTGAAGTCCACGAGTCTTAAAGTGGCCAAGGTTGGAGACCCCTGAGCTAGAACAGCTTCTCTAGATAAAATGAAGGGAGCCATTTAGGCATGAAGTCCAGCCTATTCAATGCAGAAATCCCAGTTAAGGCATCCTGATTATCCAGTCTTTGCTTGAACATATCTGATTTTGCTTTGATTTCAAGATAGTTCCAACAATGCATTAAATGAAACAGTTGCTTGCTCCAGGTTAGTTTTCATCTTCTCTTTTTAAAGTCAAGCATTTTTCTTTTACAGCCTTATGTAAGTAGGGCGTCCTTGATTAACTACTATTCCATCACAGGGCCCATTCAAAGTTAATAGCACCAAACAAGGAGACTTAGGACTGCTGCTGGAAGTCTCAGCTGTCACAGTGTTCCCCAGTCACATGATCACATTTTGGGTGCTTGGCAACCATCTTGCAATTATAAGTCACAGCATTCCATAGTCACATGACCATCAGTTGTGACCTTCACTGCCTCTTCTAATAAGCAAAGTTAGTGGCGATGAGGTCACAATTGGTGATTACATGACATTGCACTTAATTGTCTTATGGGATTCGCTTAATGACCACACCTGGAACTGCTGTTGTAAATCAGCATGGTCAAGTGATGTTGCACTTTATGGCTGTGTTGCTTAGCAAAAGAGTTCCTAGTTCCAGTTACTATTGTTAACCAAAGTCTACCTGTGAGTGTCATTGAGTCTTTTTCCCTGAAATTGTATCCCTGTGAATTATTGCTCTAGGCAGTGGAGAACCATGATCTTGCAATGAAATAAACATACTGTAAAGATGAACTTATTGCAGTTGTGAATATATGATATATTCTAGACCCAAGAAATTGTACTGTATCAGAGGTCACTCCACTGAACAGAGTGTTTCGCATTAGAATTAGAAACTTCAGCATTGCTAAGGGCTTGTATCGTGTCCTTTAAAGTTAAGGGCTAATAATGTGTGTGCTTGGATATCACATCAATTAACTAAAATGATTTTTATCATTTTGTAACATAATCTGATTTATAAAGAAAAACAGAATCAGCAATGAAAAGAAAGCTGGAACTGGTGAAAAATTGGTAGAAAAAGAGGAATTGCCGCCAGGAAGACAGATCAAAGTGCCAAAAGTTTAGATTGCTGAGAGTTTATTTAAACTTCTTCCTTTTTTTGTGAAGTAAATGAAAACTCATATCCAATTTTATATTCAATCAAGAGTCACAATACAGCCATATGGTAGCTGTATCTTCTATTCTAATATTATTGCTAACTAGCTTTGTAATGTTATCACACTGATTATAAAAGCACGAACTTTACCTAATCCAGAAATAAGTTACCCGCCTGCAGGCATGGGACTTGCAACTTCCTGTCAGCTTCCCCACTAATTTTGGTTGTGGGGAAGCCAACAGGATGTTGCTCCACTAATAACCCTGAGTTCAGTTAACCATAGTAACTGGGGCCGCAGGGACTGCCACGCTAAGGGATGTGGTCGCACTTTATGGACAGCATTGTTTAGTGATGGAAACAATTCCAGTCACAGTTGCCATCGTTAAACAAGGACTACCTGTGTCAGGGGTTCAAGAACTTGTACATTATATCAGCTCTGTGTGTTATGCAGTAATCTTAGTTTGTAAGTGCCATACTTAGAGCTCTATAGTGTAAGCACATGCATGAAAAGACTGAGTGATGGCTGAATATAGAATTGTCTGATATACTTTCATTCTTGTACAACCTGTACTGTATTGCAAATGAATAAAAATTATCGTTTATGGCATATAGGATATGCAAAATATTTGTACGATGGGAATATTTTTTTTTAATGAATTGGTTTTAGGTTTTACTGAAATAAAAAAAGAACTTACATAAATATATTGTAACTGGATTCCTATATTTGGTGTAGTTTCCCCCCCAAAATTGCTTAAGTACAAAATATGTTATTTGTCTCCCCCCTTTTTTTTTTTAGGCCATTGTAGATTTGCAGGTGGAATTGCCTCACCATTACCCCTATGTGACACCACAACTTTTTGCGAGATCAAGTACACTAGACAGGCAACAACAGTTGCAGCTCAATAAAGACCTTACCTCTTATATTTCTACTTTGGAGCCCGGAGAACTTTGTATATGTGCAGCTGTTCGGTGGTTACAGGATAACAGTACATTCAGAGTACAAAACAGTGAAGTTTGTGAAAGAACAACAAGGAAAAAAATAGTCAAAGCACCATTTAAACGCATGTGGATTTACAGCCATCATATATACCGACAAGAACTGAGGAAAAAGATCTTTGAATATGCAAAGAAATTAAATCTGACTGGTTTCTGCCTAGCTGGGAAGCCTGGGGTGATTTGTGTGGAGGGCACAAAAGAGAACTGTGAAGAGTTTTGGCATATTATTAGATACCCCAATTGGAAACACATTTCCTGCAAGCATCTTGAGACTGGAGAAGTAGAAGGAAATGGAGAAAATTTTCGCCTCTTTCAGACCTTTGAAGATTTACAGTTTCAAGCTCATGGTGATTATGGATTAAGGAATGATTATCACATGGACCTTGGTCAATTCCTAGAATTTCTTAAGGTTCATCAAAGTGAACACATATTTCAGATCTTGTTCGGCATTGAAGGAAAAAGTCCTGACACTTAGCACAAGTTTATTCCCTCTCTGGTTCTTGACAAAGTTTTGAAATCTTCAATCAAGAGCAAATGTGCTAGGAGGACAGTTCTGGGTTATATTTGTATGAAATCAAGAGGGAGGATTGGTGTGATTAAAATATATGATATAGTTAAAATAAAATCCAGTCTTTATACATTTCAAAATGCCTACATCTCTGGAGATCAGAACATGACACAGAGCATAAAAAAATAAGTGGTAGGGCTGAAAAATTCTTTTGAAAAAAATGCTTTGCAACATGTAATATGCACTTGTCTTCAAATCCATAAAGCAGCCATCATATCAATTATTTGGGCTTATATAGATACTTATAAACTGCTTCCAGATGAATCCATATCTTTGTAAGCAGACAACCCAACTTATTCTAACAAAGCCTCTATCTGTTGCTAAGCTCATCTTTTAAAGTATGTTAAAGAAGATCTCTCAGGCTTGCCTAGAAGTTGAGTCATTTCACTGCTTATCCGAGTAGAGTACAGTAGACTAAAGAAATTGCTTGGATAAACTGCGAAACATTTCTGACCCCCAAAAAAAAGAAAAGCCCAGTTGCCCTCACTGAACTTCCAGACATCTTTTAAAGAAGTAGCACAACTCTAACAAGTATATTAACACCCCATTCCTATGTTGTGCATTATGACAAAGTCACTTCAGCATTTTGAGAAGAAACCAATTCTACTGCAGATGTACCTGCTGGGGTTTGCAAGTAGTATTGGGTCACTACAACAGAACAAAATCTCCAGCAGTGAGTTTGAGACTCACAGGGTCTTCAATTCCAAAATCTCTGGTATTCCCATCTCCCCCCTTTTTTTTAACATTTTCCATTTAATTCTGCTTCAGCTGTGACTCATTAGAAACATTAAAACATGCCTTCTGAGACGAGTAGCCTGATAAAGAGTTTTTAAAAGGGAGATCGACACCAGGAACTTGAATCTAAATCCTTCACACTGAGCAGAGCTAAGGCAGGAAAGAATTGCTAGGAATTTCCTTAAAATGTACTAGGATGGGAAGAGAATGTCTGTTAATATAAAGCCTTAAATGGCATCATCACCATTCAGCAGCAAACTGTAAAACGGCCAATAGGATTGTTTCATGGTCAAGTTTTTTAAACTTTCGAATTCCATTGAAAATTTGGGAGAGGGAGAATCGCAATGCAAAAGTTATCAGTGGCAGAAAAGGTTCACCAAATGACACTTCTCACTGATCTACAAACTACAGCCATAGATCAAGCAAGCATAGATTAGTCTTTTTGAATTGAGAGAACATCATTAAACCTGTGTGAAAATCTTCCACAAAGGTACGCTAACCGACAAGTTGGCAAATGAAGGGAGAAATTAAAGTAGCCTTGTTAAATTAAACATCCCCAATTATGCTTGAAGTAATTCTACTGATACATGCTTTATATTAATATTATTTCATCTGAATTTAATGGCAAAACCAGTTAACAGAACCACCATTTTATACAGATACTTAATGAAGACTACCTTTTACTGAACGATCTTCCTGCAGTAAGTGTTGCCTAGCAGGAATCTAGGAAATGCTCTTCCAAAGAACAAGGAAATTATTATATCCAAATTATTTTCATTTGCTTACATGTTTAGATTGTAGCTTAAAGCGAAAAACATTAACATTTGTAACCCCAAACCCACAGATTTAAAATACACTGCTGCTAAAAGTTCTGAGTTAACAAAAGATGGAAATCAACCCGTTTCTTTTTAGCTCCATTGCTAAAGGTGTTGCGTTCTTTGATTAAACTTTTCTTGTCTGTATTTTCATCGCTTTTTCGGGCCAAATATAAGAGTCTGTCAGAAAGCTTTCATAGTCAGTGTTGTACATCTGGGAGCGGATGAATGCTTCCTTGTCTTCTGGTTCAGGGTAGAAAGTTGCTGTCTTGTTTTTGTAGGCTTGCTCTGCAATCTAGGAGAACAAGACAAATCCCTCATTGTTAGAATTCATATGATACTCAATGAGGAAAATTCCAGGTATCAGATTTCCACCATACAGCCAGCAATAAATCTGTGTGGTGTCCAAGGGAAGACATTCCTAGGCATCATACCCTTTGAAAGGAAGTGTTGCAAACCATAGCAGTTGTAATCTGTTAATCCACATCAGTTTCATTACTAAATGAATGTTTTTCAACTGGGAGTGAAAACTTTCAGTAATTCCAAGAAGATTTCACACCCAGTTGCACTCAGACTCAGGTGACCCTGAGGGTACAAATAAACCCCCAAGTGGCCTCAACTACTCTCAGAGTGCTAATGACCAGATGACTGCAAAGAAATATGATCCTTCCATGCCCCTCCAGCCAGCCAGAACTAATCCTTCCATCCCTACCCCCCCCTATCCTGCCAGAACTGATGAAGCAAAACATCTTCAAGGAAAAAGCATTTCTTTGTTTAAAAAAAAAACATATTCCAGTTGTTTTTGAAAAAAAGCACCTTTCATTCAGATGGGAGCATTTCATATTAAAGTAGTCAAGTTAGGGCGGCATCTCAGATTCATTGCAATAAAGGGCCAACTCACCAAGCACATCCAGCTCTTTATGAAATAAATATGTAATAATTGGCAGTGTACTTAATCCTGCCATCCCAACTTTCTCAGATACTGTTGCCATTCTAATGCCCAAACAATATTTACAGGACTGCTGTTTAAGTGATCTTACAGTGTAAAAACTTCACTGCATTCGGTGCATGTAAATTATTGTAACCTTACAGTTAATATTCCAAATAATATGTCAATGCAATTCACATAAAGAACAGATAGTCCTCATTAAGTAACCACAACTGGGTCCAGCAATCATTAAGCAAAGGTTCCTATTGAAATTGTGACTGTTGTTATTATCAGCTTTCCTTTGCTTTACAAACCTGAAAAGGCCATAAATGTGAATATGGCCATAAAGTTATTTTTCAGTCTAACGTGCTAAATGAAACAGTCACTAAATGAGGCTACTTGTATTATGGCTATGGAGATTTTTGGTCATGGTTGTCCCAAAGGTGCTTTTTTCAAGAGGCTACTGGCCTTTCTGGTTTTTCTTTGAAGACATTTCGTTTCTTACCCAAGAAGCTTTTTCAGCTCAAGAGCTCAAGAAACTTCTTGAATGAGAAGTGAAATGTCTTCAAAGAAAAACCAGAAAGGCCAGTAGCCTCTTGAAAAAGCACCTTTAGGACTACTTGTGTTATGTTTACATACAGAGTCAAAGCCTTTGGAAATCTCCACTTGCATTCTAAGCCCAATAAAACACTGCCTTAGGATTGACAGGACAGAATGCATTTGCAAAATTATTCTTGAAAATCTTAGAAATTCAATGTATTTCATTTACATGGATTTAAAGAGATCTGATAAATAAAACTCCCTTAGAGAAAACTTTGACCCTATCAAACCTGCAGACTCAAATAACCAAATTGTATTTTTTGTTGTTGTTTTGTTCACAATAACTAAATACAGATATAAATTTTTGGAAGAAGAACAAATATATTGAACTGTACCATTTTTCTCACTGCTTAAAAATATAGTAAACGAAAGTTTTACTACACAAAAAAAATGCAGATTTCAAACAAATTCTTTGACAATTGAATTAGCTTTAAATATTGAAAATGTCTGCATTATCAAGTTGATGAGGATTAAATATGACAACCAGCTTTAAAATTATTACCAGATGTGCCCCAAGAGAAGCAATTCCTTACTGATTAACAACAAAGCACGAATAAAAGAATTGGCAGGCTTGTAGAAAATGAAAAATGAATAAGGCCCAAGGAGTGAAAAAGTTAGTCAAACTATACCAGAAGCCAAAGATTTGTGACTGAATCTCCATTTGTTTATGTTCCAACTGAATTAGATCTGTATTGCATTTCACTGACCCTTTCACTGTTATTTGTCTTGCTGGATAAAACTTGCATGCCTTTGTAATACTGATGTTAGAAAGTGTTGACTAGGGAAAGTCAGTTGAACTCATCGACAATCATGGAAGTTGTTTCTAAGGAAAAAAGGGCTGTGGAGAATATATATCCTACCAGAGATCCTCAAAGGAAGGAAAAGGAGAAGAAGAGGGACAAGGCTAACATCCAAAGTGGATGTTAGAAACCAGATTTAGATTAATCTTAAAAAGCTGCAGAAGAGAATGGATTCACATCAAAGTAGTTTCAACAGGGACTGGGTCAAACAATGGTACAATGTAGGTTTGGTTTGCTATAATTTTGTGCTACAATTATTTGATTGAAATTATTTATTGTATACATTTTGTCACTGAAACGGAAAAAAATTCTAACAACTTCTTTTTGAATCGCAGAGTAATGGGCTATGAGAATAACCCTGAGGAACAAAAAGAAGAGTCACCCTCAAGACAAGACCAGATAAGAAAAATTAAGAGTCCAAAGCGGGAATGTAATTTGAGAAAGCACCTCATACTTGACCCTCCCTGGTATTCTTGAACATAAAAGCAGAGAGAGGGAAGAAGTCATACCTGCAAGATTCTGTTACCATAACCTTATAATGAAAGTAACACTAGGATTAATAACCTTATCTTGAAGGGCTGACACATGATATGATTAGTCAGTGAAGAATGAACTTACTTTCACAGCAATTTTAAGAGAGACGTCTCGAATTGCAACTAAAGGTGGATATAAACGGCCCTCATCTAAATGCTTCTTTGATACCTGTTGGCATATAACCTAGGAAGAAAAAATATATATATATATAAGATGCATGTATTGCTAATACCTTTGTTTAAAGAAGAAAAAACTTACCTTAAATTAAAAAAAAATCAGGAATCACATTGATGGGAGTTTTAAAGGACAATGTCTTCATCTCTAATACTTATTGGTTTGCCTACTTTTTTCGGATCCAATGCTCTGATCCTATATATATATATATATTATAGGATCAGAACTATTAACTATACTATATCGTATACTATATATTATAACTTCTTCTTCTATATATATAAAAGCAAAATACCACTCACGCATCATCACAAAATCTCCAGAACTGTAACGCCTACAAACTTGAAATTTGGCATGTATGTTCCTCTTGGCTTCTAGGTGCTCACTAAGAAAGGATTTTTTGAAATGACCATCAGAGCCTTAGTATTTTGTATATTATTAATACGCTCTGATGCTAAGGAGTTCTACTGCCCCTTCCCACCTGAAAATAAATCTGTTCCAAATACAAAACACCAGCAGAGGAGAGGAGTTTCAGTTTTAGTTTCACAGCACCACTCTGTCACACACAGCTTTAGTACAGTTGAGCTAAGCCATGCCCAGGCTCCTTGCTGTCTCCTTGCTCACACAGCAAATACTCTTTCAGTTTCCAAACAGCCCTCAACTCTCACACACACTGACAGGATGCTAGCCAAATGAATATCGATGGATGCAGGTAGGCAGAGGCAAAAAAAAAAAAAAAAATCCTTATTTTTCTCCCCAAAATCTAAACCCTAACTAAACTAACATAGTTTTGTAGCAAAGCATGGGTATCAAGCTAGTTATTACATTACATTATAATTTTACAACTGCTTTTACAATTGTTTGCTACCAACACCCAGAATATACTAGCATACATCATGGAAATGACTTTGGAGACCAATTATTCAAAGTTCATCTTAAAGAGTTTTATTCTTTTTTCCTTTCATACAGTTATACACTGTACATATGAAAGAAGTCCAGAATTCAATGTAGACTAGAGCAGAATTAATGCAATTTTAGCTCTCTTTGCACCTTAAAAATCCCTCTTTCTTTTTATCAGCTGCATTTAATTGTCAGACCTAACAAATAATTTCAGGCATGTAGAAAAGGATTTTAAAAAAAAAGAAGACATCATTGACTTTGAAAACAAAGTCTCCAATTTGAACTTGATTCCTGGTGGCTTTAACTTCATGTCCCTGCAATATTCTTGGCATAATACAGAAGTGATTTGCCATTGCCCTCTTCTAGGTTATTGTTTTATCAGTTTAGCTTGAGGGGGGGTCTCCAAGGTTGGCCACTTTAAGAAGTGTGGACTTTAAGAAGTTAGGTTAGTCTGTGTGGTATTTATATAGTGCCTATTGTATCTGGCTTTTTAGATGTTGACTAGGGTGTTGATGGCCAGCTAGTAAGTCATTGGCTGTTGTTTGCTTGTAACTGCCAAGCCCTTGTCTCCTAAGTATTTGATAAGCTGGTGGTAAATCAGCACTCCTGTTGACTGAGGAGAGGCCTATTTTCTAAACTTCAGTCACTTCCCTGACTGTTTTTGTGCCTGCTCGTCCAACAATCTTAGTAGCTGCAAAATGGAATGTACAGTATGTCCTTGTGCATTGCAGTGTGAGGCTACCAATGAGTTCGGGTCTCCTCGTCTGACCACTCATTTGTGTTCTTGCAATCTGGTGGTTAGCTTTCTCCTTATCTGTCCTACATAGTCACAGAGGCAACCCACGCAGGAAATCCACTAGATTACATTGGAAATATCTCCCATCTCCAAGCAATCTTTCCAATGCATAATTTGTCCTCGTATGGTAGATGATTAGGGGACTGGAGGCTAAAACATACAATGAATGGTTGCAAGAACTGGGCTTGGCTAGTCTAGTAAAGAGAAGGACCAGGGGAGACATGATAGCAGTCTTCCGATATTTGAAGGGCTGCCACAGAGAAGAAGGGGTCAAGCTATTTTCTAAAGCGCCTATAGGCCAGACAAGGAATAATGGATGGAAACTGAACAAGGAGAGATTTAACCTGGGAATAAGGTGAAACTTTCTGACAGTCAGAACAATCAACCAGTGGAACAGCTTTGCCCTTGGAAGTTGTGGGAGCGCCATCACTTGAGACTTTCAAGAAGAGATTGGACTGCCATTTGCCAGAAATGGTGTAGGGTCTCCTGCTTGGGTGGGGGGTTGGACTAGATGACCTACAAGGTCCCTTCCAACTCTTGATTATCTGTTATGTCTGTTATGCCTCTGTGCAGTGTGCAATGCCCATTTGCAGATCTCGTAAGCTGTGTTCTACAACTTCCAGAACGTTTTTATATATGGCAGGGTATGCCATGTACTAGCCTGTAAAATTTTATTTTCTCTTACAGTGCCAAATAATTATTATCTCTTTTTTTAATCTAAAAGCCGGAAAGTTGTTGAATAAATGTTATCAAAAATAACATTTTTATATTTTGGAATCCACAAGGGGGAGCTGAAGTTGTTAAGAAAAAGCAGCACAGACTTTATCTTGGATGTAGCTGAATAACTTTTGTTTAGATTCAAGTTCTTTTAAAGCAGGAGGCTTTGCAATTTAGGCAGAGTTACAATAATATTTCATTAGGTTAAAGTGGCCAAGCACTTTGGTGAACACAGATTTATGCTTGTCATCACAGTAAAACTGCCTATAATTAGGCATTATAGCCTTCTGGACTTAAGTGTCTCACTTCCAAACTCTACTTTATATGGCATGAAAATAAGAACACCTGAAAACAAGACACATTGCTTACAATGACTAGACTGTTTCTTTTATCAACTTTAACTGGAGAGCTTTAACAATTTATAAGACTTGTAATTCTATACAAGGGGCATGACAGCTCAATGGTTAAAGTCACTGAGATTGTTGACTTGAAAGTTGACAGCCTGGATTCGAGACCCAAGCACTGTGACGGGATGAGCACCTGTTACTTGCCCCAGCTTCTGCCCAACCTACCAGTTCATGTGAGTAGATGAATAGGTACCACTTTGGTGGGAAGTTAACTGCATTCAGTGTACCTCAGCATACAGTCATGCTGACCACATGACCACGAAAGGGTCTTTGGACAATGCTGGCTCCCTTGGCTGAGAAACAGAGATGAGCATTGCCCCCTAAAGTCAGATACGACTGACAAGGGGAAACCTTTACCTTTATAATTCTATACAATATATAGGAACCCTAGATTTTTGTTCAGATTTTCCATAGTCCCTGTCCAAACATCCCCACAGAAATCTCTACAACAACCTAATCAAGAAATAAATGTATTCGCATTTCTTAATTACAAATAAGAACAAGCAAAACTAAGACCCACTTTTCACACTTATTTTAAAGATGCAATCTCTATGATTTTATAGTGATATTAATCAATACATTAGAGAAAGAAAGAACTACGGGCAAGGAAGAAACCAGATTTTTTTTTTATAATACGTGTTTGCCAGAAACGATGTTTTCTACTAGGAAATCTGTTGCAATTGGACTGCATTTTATACCATATTGTTGTAAATGAACAAGATCATGTGTGACTGCAACTTGCAATTTCACTTTTGCTTTCTCCATTAATTCTACTTGTTGGAAACCAGTTGTGAAGCTCACAAATGGTGATCACATGATCACAGGACACTGTGACAGTTGCCAATGCATGCCAGTTGTATAGCACTTAATGGGGACACTGCAGCTTTAATTGCAAAGCTTTTTTTCAACTGTCATAACTCATATATAATAATTAATACCTCTGCAGTAAGGAGAAAAATATCATCACTTATGTTTCTCATTCCACATGAAACAACGCCTAGGGCAATTCCAGGAAATACGTAGGCATTGTTCCCCTGTCCAGGATAAAACATGCGTCCGTCTCGAAGAGTGACTGGATTAAAAGGGCTTCCACTTGCAAAAATGCCTCGTCCCTGAATAAAAACAAAAATAATATTGTAAAGCATTATTTGATGGGAAAAGATGGACGTACATTGAAATGTTTGTTAGATAACAGTGCTTTTATAAAGTGATTGTATTAGAAACTACAGGAAGAGCAAAAGACCTTTTATTTGATGTTATACTGTTATACTATAGCAGCTATGTGGTTTCTTCAGGATACCTTGGCAAATTTCTACACCTTTCTATAATTGTACTATAATGTCCACATCTGTCTAACTGTAGATAGCAAGAATGAGTTTTCCATGTTTCGTGGTTTTTAATTCTTTCTTCTTAAAAAAACATCTGGGAGAACTTTTCCAAGTTCTCTTCATCCACAGTTACCTGTGGCTGAATGTTGTGATCATTCTGTCTATGCATGCGTATATGTATGTTGAATGTCTCTTTATCATAGAAAGTCTACATGACAAGCTTCTGGTGAAATCCTATCTTCTACACAACTCTTTTGAATCTTGTCATCTCAGTTTGAGACGATGCCCTTACACCTTTTCTAAAGCTGTTCTTGTTAATAACTATTATTACAAATGGTGCAAAAATGAAACACAAGTCCAGAAAATCTATTTGAGTAATTTGCTACACAGTTACCTGAGAAGAACAAGTGAACGTTTCATTTGGTGAATGTGATACTGCTCATCCTGGAACAAGTCCAGAATCTTAACTTAAATTTTATAATACAGTTTATAATATAGGTTTATTGAGTAATTCCACTGAGATCAATTATTTCTATGTGAATGAGCATAAAATTGTCATCTTTATTTTTTTTAAAAGGAGACTTGCTCAATAAAAGCTTGTTTTTCCATGTTTTAATGGAAGAGTAATAATTTTGATGCATCTTTAGGTCTTCTGGTCACCAGAAGGAACCATATTCCATCTGCTTTAAAAAAATATTTGTATTACTCCTCCATTGCTATATTGCATCTTATGCTTACTTTTCAGTAAGCAAAAAGGACATGCTACATTTTTATGTATTTATACATATATAGCTAATCCTCAACTTACGATCACTATCTCCATATTTCCAGTATCATCCCTCCCCTCAGCCACCACCAATGTCCCAAAGTAGCATGGTAGCTACATAGATCTGGCTACCTAACCCCCATCTTCTCGGTACAGTCACTCCATGTCTCCTCTCAGTCACTGAGAATGTTCTAGAAGTCCTCCCACTCCTGATCTTCCCCCAAGCCCCTGCTCTCACAATCCTCTAACATCACATATTCTACCAGCCCAGCCCACTCCCCCAGCTGACACCTCTCCAGTAATTTCTCTCTCCTCCTCCTAGTTGTCATCAGTTTCCGAGTGAGGCACATCTCATTCTGTTCAAACATTTGTGTTTCCTTCCCTGCACAGGCAAATGCATTCTGAACACCAAAATGCTTTCTGAATCCCTAGTAAAATGTCACTAATTACTTCCTCTTATTTTACATACCAGCAATCTTTATGTTACAAATCTGAACTCGAAACTTTACAGTGAAAGGCAATTGTTGTGGTAGAGCAATTTTGAGTAGCTTTGCAGCATGCCAGAGTGCAACTTAAGTGTGTCTCTGTATGATTAAAATGGTTGCAACTTTTTATTTCTCCCTCCAGTGACAGATATGAGGGAAGAAATATATTCTACTGCCGGTAGTTCCTGAATATACATGAAATCCTCTATTAATTGAAATGTTGCCATGTAATTTTACTGAAAGACTAGCTCAATTTGGATTTCCTTTTAATCTAAAATTATGGAGAAATACTGCTAAAAACACCCACAAATAAGTCTGAAAACTGCCAAAATAAATACACATAGAGAGACAATTGTATGAATATATACACTAATAATGTGGCAACAAAAAGTATGATCAATTTAAATATAATTCTTCCCCACCCCACCCCAATACCTCGGTTAGGTAGTAGCAATCTTCAGCAGAGCATTCTGCTTTGCTAGTTGGGTTACTGAGTGCAAAGATTATTGGGCGTTTGTTGAAAGAAGCCATATTCTTGATAATATTTGTTGTAAATGCACCAGCAATTGCAGCAACTCCTATGTCAGACAGAGATATAACAGAATATTACAAAATGTACAATATTTATCCACCACTCTAAAACAGGGGTGTCAAACTCAATTTCATTGAGGGCCGCATCAGGATTGTGTTGGACCTCGGGGGGTTAGCCGTGGCTAGCTTGACATCACTTGTTGAGGCTCCATTTTTGGTTGTGACAGCCTGCTCCAGCTCTCTGCCAGCGAAAACAGAGCCCAGGCAGACCCAGGCTCCATTTTTGCTGCCAGAAGCACCATGGGCTGGTCCTTCACTGTTTCCACAGTGGCCTTGTAGGCCAGATCTAAGCAACCCGCCACCCAGATCCGGCCTGGGGTTTGAGTTTGACACTCCTGCTCTAAAAAAATATTCTGCAGATGTATTGAAAAGCAATTTCATTTAATTATATTTCTGCTTCATTTTTTAAAAATGAAAAAGATTAAAAATGACAAGACAAACAAGTTCCATTTTAAATTAGTTACATTCACTACATATAACATCATTACCATCTTCACCATCACCACAATATGTTTACCACTAGTGTCAAAGGAGGCCAGAAATTAATAATATAGGTTAAGCATTGCCATAGTGCAGTTTCTCAATGTTAGCAACTTTAGGATACGTGGACTTAAACTCCAAGAATTACTAGCTGTTAAAAGTGAATGAGGCAACTTTGATCTAAGCATTTTTAACACCACTATGTTTTCTGTACCTGGAAATGTTTTTGTGAAAGTATAAAATCTAAAATAGTATGTCGGTTTATTCTTGAACGAACATCATAGCCCTTTAATGAAAGGCAAGTTCCATAAATCAAGCTAAATGTATTTCTTTATTTTCACTAAGATGTTTCACTGAATATAGTAATAAAATCCTCCACTGAGAAGTATAGGTTCTTACAAAGAAGGGGGGGATTTTTTCCCCCAACAAAAAACACATTTTTTTTCTCTCATGAATAAAGTATTCTGAAATATTCCTGACATATTGGAAGTATTTTCACTGGAATGTTGGCTCTTAAGCTACTTTGTGCTGTATCTATCGTTTCAAGTAAACTGATGGAAGGAAAATTTCTAATGGATCATGTTGAGAACAAACTTCAGAATCGGAAACGGTTACAATTTTGGCCATTTTCAGACAAGATTTTAATCAGCTATGCACTTGTTTTATTATGAAGATTACATGAACAATCCAGATAACATCACTGTTTAATCTCAATAGCTGGTGTGTTTTTTAAAGACATCCAGCATTTTTATCTTCTTTTTTAATGGAAATAAAAGACAAACTTGAGATCAAATTGCAAATATCTGAAGAGATTGCTATTCTATAACCATGCTGATACTTTGATACTTTTCTTTGACCTACATTTTTACCTTTTGGAATTATCTTGAAGAAACATTTCCCAATGCACATAGAGGTCTTTTTATTAATCTGCTTTATAAATATATTTTTAATATGTTTACATAAGAAACATGATTTAGAGAAGAAGCAAATGACAACTTTTAACTAAACAATTATCCAATCTCTTACTCTCCAGGAACAATCTCTTTAGTCTTATCTGTTGAAGCTGCCTCCTGAGTCCAATTATTTAATGTGTTGTTAATGTGTTGTTGAATATGATATCTGGTTTGTTGTTATAAAATAATAAGGTGTTCTGAAATTTGGACTTCATTTTTCAAAATATGTTTTAAGGTTTCTTAAATCAATTTATGAAAAATTTGCATATATCTATCCTAATATAATGAAAAAGAAAAGGTAAAAGGAAGAGAGATTGAGATGGATGAATAGATATGTAGGAGGCCAAACATATTTCATCAGAATCTTGGTTTCTTTGCATAAAATCTTAATTGAACAATTGTATCAATGCTCAAACAAAATGAAAAAAGAATTTTTAAAAAGTTCACATCAGGACATTGCTTTTGACAAAAATTAAATAAAGGCGCCATAAATTTAATAAATGCCACAGACCCAAAGAGCTTTGTAGCCTTAGTTAAAGTATCACCAGCTTGAACATATAATCTTGTTTTATTCTCTTTTTCCTTGCTCTGACAACTTAGAATTCTTACAGAAACTGAAGTTCAAAGCTCCCCATAATTTTAAACTGATCTTACCAAAAGTTATTGTCTTTTTTTTTTACTACTTAATGTGAATTTTGTTTTTAAAAAGCAAACGGTACAATGACAATCACTCCTAGTCATAGCAAGATAAATTAGAAAACAATCTAACTGATGCTTTATGGCTAGATTTGTTAAAATAACATTTGTTCTTGCTCCAACAATAACAAGTCTTTTTCCTGAGTAGTGTCTAGTAATATATCATAAATGGCTGTTGCTGAGATTGGAGTTAATGAAAATCTTGGGGAAACATTAGATAATTTAATTATTCCCAACTCTTCAAGCAAAGATTTTAAACAATTAATCATATGACATTTGATTAAATTTTTCTTGCTTACAACATCCAGAAAAATATAATCTTTTTATATTTAATACTGAGCATTACATAGCATGGGATACAAAATTCTTTATCTGATCTTTCAATATAGAAATGGGTCTACACAAAATTGTATGTATTAGCCTATTTGCATGTGATTTTAAAAAGAGAAAAAGACTAGAGACTTTTCTAATTTGACTCAAGGAGCAAAATCACAGAACAAATCTTTCCCCTTTTTACATCCCTGTAATCCCTTTTATCAGGGTAGAGTCAGGACAACTGAATGGAGCTGAGCATTTACAGGCTGGATCCCCTTCCTGATGCCTCTGCGGAGTTTGCAGCAGATATTTTCTCTTTGTGATCATAGAAAAACATCTGTTGTTGCTTAGAATTGAATTCTCAACCTCCCAAGTGTGAGGTGAGCTTCTTCACCTCTAGGCCACTCCCTGATCTCCCAATAAGCTATTTATTACATACAATTACATTTGAGGTCATATGTTATTCACATGTCACTTGCAATGTAAATTCAGAAATCTTTATAACCTCGCCTATTTTCCAAAACTGTAAGAATTACTGTATTTGTTTCTCATGCATAAAGATCATGATATTTTTACCAATTTCTCTGAATTGTATGCATATCCAGTATCTGGGTGCACATATCCATATGTATGTATGTGTGCATACATATACACATAGATAAACATAGATATCAAATGAAAGAGCAAACTTTGATGAACTGATATATAGATCGTTTATTACCTATAAGAACACTTGGTTTTATTTTGTTAACAACATCTTCTAAATTTTTCATCTCCTCATGCTGGTGAGCAAACACTTCTTTCTCAGGTGTTAATGAAACACGACCCTAAGTTAAAAAATAAGATAACCAGTTAAAAAATGCAGTTTTAAATTTATTATGTGTTTTAATGAAAAGGTTCAGTCTTCTTTTAAAAATGCACTAGAGTTCCTTTTAGTTTTTCATCAATAAATTTGTAAACTGCAAAACATATGGCATCCATTAAATATCTATTGTAGTCAAAATAATTTTAGCAAGCATTTAAATCATGTTTAGAAGCATAGTCAGAAATTTTGAAGGGATTATAGACCTCTACATTTCTGATACTCTGTACTCAAGAGACACTGAAAACTTTCCAAAGTTTGTTCGATGAAATGTCATTAAAAATTTCCCAACCTGCATTTTAGAAACTATTCTACCCAAAACACATGTAGAAAGTATGCATCCTCATAGGATTCAACTAGGTTTATGGGTGGGATTCCAAAATTTTTACAACCGGTTCTGTGGGCATGGCTTAATGGGCGTGGCTTGGTGGGTATGGCAGGGGAAGGATACTGTAAAATCTCCATTCCTACCCCTCTCCAGGGGAAAAATACTGTAAAATCCCCATTCCCTCCCCACCCCACTAACCTGCTTTCCAGCTCCGTTCTCCTCTGCCGATCAGCTGGGACTCAGGAGGCAGAGAATAGATGGGGGTAGGGCCAGTCAGAGGTGGCATTTGCCAGTTCTCTGAATTACTCAAAATTTCCGCTACTGGTTCTCCAGAACTGGTCAGAACCTGCTGAATACCACCTCTGAGGCTGGTGACGATGTCACAAAACATAAATAAGTTGCAAGCATCACTCTGTCTCTCTCTCTCTTTCTCTCTGTGTGTGTGTGTGTGTGTGTGCTGAGAGGGTATGAAAATGTAGAGACATGATAGAAAGACCTCCAACAGAGGAGAACGTGCTGGGCCAGAATATCTGGAAGACAAGCGCTCTAAGGAGTACATAGTATCCCCTCCCGGAAGACATGTCGCCTAGCCCCTAGCTTTGGCCACACAACTAATCGCTATTTATCCATTTTAGATTTTTCCATCTGAGAAAAATATTAAATGCCACCTCCCTGCTTGCAAAATCTTTTGAGAGAACCATTTCTCCCCTGATCTCTTTATAGCCAGGCTATCTTTTATTTTCCCTTAGAGATTGGACACTGTCCAAGTTCCCTTAGCTGACAGCAGCGGATTGTTTGACTCACAAGGACAGCATGCATCGCCTCAGGCCTGGAAACTGTCTGAATCTGCCTCAACCATGGCTGCAGTTATATGTGGGAGGACCCAACTGACAGGAGGAGAATTATCCTCCACACAAAAAGCATACCTAATCCCAAGTAATTCTGGAGGGGGGGGAGAGTTTCCTGCCTCTAGCAATTTTGTCACATAAGCTATAAAACTGAATTCTTGATGCACCCAAAATCATAAAAGATCTGAAATGTCACCATGACTCAAATGAAACAGAGAGGTAGAACTTTTATCTGATCCAATATATAAAGTCCAGGAAATATGCCATTATATCTTACATACATTTCAGGGAGAAGGAGAGGGAGAGGGAAAGAGAGAGGGAGAGAGAGAGAGAGAGAGAGAGACCAACATGCCAGGTTTCTGCCATGGTGTAAATTACATCATTGCATTTGTTCTCTTTCTCCATTTCTTCCTGGTCAGCAACCACAACTCTTGTTATTTATAGAACAGAAGGCAATGTATTATCAGTGGCAGGGGGACCACAAGGGATTACATAGTTCTGACATGTGGCTAACAACAAAACCTCCAATATGTCACTTTTCTTGACTCATATTTGATTTACTTGGAGGGCAGAATTTAGCTATTGTTCAGCTACTTTCTCTCTTCCTTATTTAGGCACTGAACATTGTCTTCCACAAAATCGGTCCCTGGTGGGAATGTTGGGAACTGCCAATTTGCAGGATTCTAGGGCCTTTGAAGATACTGACAACAAAAGACCTGTCAGTGATTGCATCTAGTTTACTGTCTGCTTTGAAGCTGAGAAGGACATTTGCCCACCTTTGAAAAATGACTGCACAAACTTTGAACTTACATTTGCAAATTCCATTGTGTTTTAGGTGTAATTTGTCCTCCCTTTAACTGGGACTTCCTTCTTTCATCATTTGATTGTTTCCCGTGTGATTGATACTGCTTTCCGTAGGGCAAAGGATTGAGGTAAAGGAATTAGAGCAGATGTGCCTTTTCTCTGTCACTTGACAATGTTTTCCCACCTTGTCTTCTTAGACTAAACCCTAAACTAGACACCTCTAAACTTTCAACTCCTCTCCCCTTATTTGCTTTCCTGTTTCTTTGTTCCAGATTCTAACCACTCCTGGGATTTGTATGCTGCTTACAGAATTCCTGCCAATTAGTTTAGTCACTCATATCAAGCTACAGCATATGGCCCTTCTTTGCACATCCACTTAAAATGTTCCTCTTCTGTTCGCAGTTAATATTCTTCATTGCTCAATTTAAATCACAAACTCTCTAGGAAATGGTAAAAAATAACAAACTTAGAACTATAAGTGCTAATAGATGGACACAGTATTGGATACAATGATCTTGCAGTAAGTAATCTTTTCCTTACAGTAATCTTGCCTGAGTAATAGTGATTACAATAAATCCTTGTGCACATCTCAGTTATCCAGAGTGTTATTAAGGAAATCTTTTTGATAGAAATCAAATATATAATAATCTTCCCATTTGATAAGGCCCCATGAAAAATATCCCATTCAAAGTTTTATATTTCTCAACCCAACAGCTATGCAATCCCAAGTGAGCGATACACACTTTCATGCGAATAACAGTAACATAAATCATTATTCATCATATGAACTTTTTAAAAGAGAAGCATGGAAATCCAAGAGGAATTCTAAGGTTATGTTTTGTTTCCAGTACAACCTACCTTAAAGGAAAAGATAAATAAATCAGGTAACATTTTCTTTTGAGGATGGAAATGCTAATATGAATAAATTATTGCTTTAAACTCCCTTTATTATTTTAGTATTTGAGATATACATGTGTTTTGTCTTAGCTCTGTCTAGCATATGGAAGAAAGGCGGTAAGAATGCCTTGTCAGGTCTCCGAGAAACTCTGAATGTCTAACCACTGCTGATATCATAATAAACCACAGCATGCAGACATGGTCTCTGCTCTTATTGCTATGCAATAAAAGTTATTTGAGGCAACACAGCTGAAGTTTATGTAGAGGTCTGGCATAGTAAAGGAAAATATCAGCAGGAAATTTTCTTTTACATCAGCATTTCTTTGCTTATTTTAATAAACAATTTTAGGTTCATTACAAACATAAGGTATTCATGATGTGTATGCACGTATGTATGTATCTATACGCATATGTATACAGTAGATACTTAAATCTGAAGTTGCAATAAGAATTTAAATACTTCCTTAGTTTTTCAAAGAAACTTACCACATTCTCAATGGCAATACTATTATTCCAATGGATAATTATTATTGGGTCATTCTTAGGGATAGTATCCAATTGTAACTTGCTTAAGTGTACAGGGAAAGATATACTACCTTTGAGTGTACGCTGCTTCTGTTATTATTATTCAATGTACCTAGAAAAGTTTAAATCACAATGTGTGTTTGTATCAGAAAGGGAAATACTATTACCTTTACAATTAATCCTTTTGAATCAACCATCCAGATCTTTTTTATGGCGTCTTTTTTAGGTGTCCCTTCCTTTTCCATGCCCATAATAATAAGATTGGCTATGCCCATTGCTGCCTGATGAGAAAAGGAAGAATTAGTATACAAATAATAGAGTATAACATCTCTCCCTCTCCCTCCCTCCCCCCCCTCTCTCACACACACAGAGTAGAAATCAGTTCAATTCTTCCCATCTACATACATATTTATACATATGCAAATATATTTATTTTTATAAAATATACATCACTTCCCCTTTTAATGCTTATGCACCACTCTGCTATATTTTCATTTCTGTGCAAACCACATACCCATTAGACATAACAATATTCACAGACATTTTAATTTTTAAATTTTTTTACAGTGCATTACCAAAATAAGCTACAGGAATAACCCATCTATCTGGCAGCACTTACACACAATCTGCATAATAGCCTCCCATTTAGCCTTTTCCCCTTCCCATTTCAGATCACAGAGATCAACAAAAGATGCCAAAAGAAGCCTAACTAGCTGTTAAGGTTAAGACATTTGTATCCATCATCTCTTTGGCTTTCAAATCTACCACCCTTCAGTTTGGACAACACAGGCTGTGCAAAGTTTTAAAAATGAAATGACTTCGTGATACATTAGAATTGGTCATCATGCCCTTCGAAATGTGCTTTGACTGGAAACTTGAGTTGGCCACTTTGATTCTTTGCAGTTCGCAACAGAATGAATATGCTTGTTTGCTCACCTTAGGGAAAAAATGACTTTAGAATAATCAGACTTTGAGTTTTGACTTCAAAATTGAAAGGGATTGTTTAAATAACGGGACTAAACAATGCATCATTTCTGAGTTTACATCTGTACCTATTTTATATGGTCTTGGAACATCTACAAATGCTGACATTACACGTTTTTTTGTATTGTGTAACCTCAATAAAAATCTTCTGGCACAAAGCGTTAGTTATTTTTGTACATTTGATTCATTTTGACTCTGACCATTTCAAAATATGCATAAAACATCTCATGACTCAAGTTTCACAAAATTATGAAGAAAGAGCTCCCTATTTATTCATTAAGCAGACAAAACTTCTACATCTGCATATAAACAATGAGGTTCAAAGAAAGCAAGTCCCCATTACTAATTACTTTCTGCATCTACATCCTGCATTTTATGAGCTTAAAGCACTATACTGCTTTCCATTTGCTTCTCAACAATGGCCCAGAGAATGAACTTGAGCTAAATATCATCTGATAATCTTCATGTTTGAACTGAACCCGGTTCTCCCAGGTCCTGCTTTAACCATTATGCTACATGGTTTGTTGTTCTCACCCCTTATACAGAGTTTACTCGCAACCAAATTATTACAAGGGGGGAAAGGAAATGGGACAGAATATTTCTGCTGATGCAGATATATTTTGCTGAAGCAGATATATAGATAGTATACCTTATATTGAGGTTTATTTATTTATTTGTATCCCATCTTTATTGTTTTTACAAATAATTCAAGGCAGCAAACATATCCAACATCTTCCTCCTCCTATTTCCCCCAAAACAACAACCCTGTGAAATGGGTTGGGTCTAGAGAGAGTGATTGGCCAAAAGTCACCCAGCTGGCTAAGGTAGGACTTGAACTCAGGATCTCTTGCTTTCTAGCCTGGTGCCTTAACCACTAGAGCAAACTGGCTTTCATACATAGCCAATTTTGACTTCCAAAGTAACAGAGAAATCCTTCAGTTACCTGACATAAAAACTCAAAGCCACTCAAACATAAAAGCATAAATATATGATTCCATGGCTAGAGAGGGTTTTCTTTCCTGGGCACACACTGAAATTTCAGCTTGTTAGTACAAATTCCTCAGGATGTGAGGAATAAACTGAAAAAGTTTTTTATTTAAAAAAATGCACTGAGGATTTAATTGTGGTCTCAATAACAAATGACCTACACTGGTATGGCTATAAATGCATTTCAACCACTTAGACTCCCTGGCATTGTTGTATTTTAACATATTTATATATTGCCTCTTGTCTGCATGGAATTCAAATAAGATTTCTATCGAGATTCTGACTAGTCCCAGACTTCATTCTGTGAAAGGCCACTGGATTCAATCTGGCTGAGCTGACTTACTAAAAATATATCTGCCCAACCAGCAGCAACAAAGGAGGAGTAGGGCGCAGGAGCGAAAGCCAGCAAGTCAGAATCTTACCATGTAAGCCCCATCCGATTTCCCTGCCCAGTAATGTCAGGCAGGGTGGGATTTGCATTGCAAGGCTCTGGCCAGCATCTTGTCAATTTGAACCACCACAGCCACACAGTTAAGCCACAATGGGGGGAGGGGGTTTCCACTAACTGCTGCCCCTAAGTAGCAGAAGATCAATAAATAGGCAAGCAGCCAATCAAATAAATAAATACTGGGCCAAACTAGAAATATGGCACAGAAACACCACTTTGGTCAGAAAAATAGCATAGAAATGAAAAAAAAAAAAAGAATAAACAAACCTCTCCAGCTCCCTGAAAGAGTATTGTATGATCAGATAGTTTATTTTGAGTAATCTGGAGTGCAGCAAGGAGACCAGCAACAGCTACAGATGCTGTTCCTGAAACAGAATAAAATAAATATTTTTAATAACATTGAAATAACAGCTCATCTCCATTGATAAGCAATCACACATCTTTTAGGTGAACTTTAAAAACAGAATTTGTCCTGGATGGTGTTTTTTTTTAAAATCTTCTATTGTTAAGCTGAAACACACACAAGCACTCATTCCAGATTTCCTCCCCTTAACCCTCAAAAAATCTGCAGTAAAGCTACATTAATACATCTATGTGAAAAAGGATCCTACAGAAGCCCAGGTCTGAAAAGATAATTTAAACCACGAGGTCCAATCCCCTGTCTAGCACAGGAAATATAAAGTATGTTATGCTTTCTCTTAAAGACTCATTTTAGATCAAGTTCACCCCACCAGCCCTACAATCAGAAAAAGGTTCAAAAAGGTACACCAAGAGTAGCATTTGCCTTACATTTATTAGATAACTATTGAAATAGGAAGAAAAACCTAGAGATATAAAATGCTAATGAATTCAGCTAGTGGAAAACTACATAGAAAAAATAATAATTAGGAAATAATTAAGCCCAGAAAACAATAGTAATTCTCCTATGATACAATATCTTATTGTAAAAACAATGGAGGACACATGTCTGAATGATAAATTGTGAAGTTACTACTCCTTTTTAAGTACCGGTAAGCATTCATCTCCTCACCCTTATTCAATTGCACCAAATGAAAGGCATATTATGACAATACTTTAGATAATACCCTCCAGGAACACAGTTCACTATACATAGGAATGGTAAATGTGATATTATTTGTCCATAAAAGAAAATATTTTGTTACACAGTGTATTAAGATCAGTGAAGATTTGAAGAATGAAGCTGCTGAACAAGCCAAGGCTATTTCATATTAGAAATTTAAACCAACATAAGAAAAGGCTGTCATAAAGTATCAAATACCATGCACTGAAAATTACCATTTTCCTGCAGAATTTCAGCATTGCAAAGTTGGAAGAGTTTGGGGTTCTCAATGAGATGGACTTAAATGAGGTTTAAGAATACAAATTCCTCATGTATATATTTAGGAAATGTTAAGCAATGGTAACAATTATATGTCCTCAAATCAGGGTTGCCTCTTAACAACGACATGGACAGATTTACTCCACTGACAATCCATCTCTAATTTGGCCCTTTGGGTTCAGACCATCTTGCTTTTGGGATCTATCCATCTTGCTGCTGATCATCAATTTTTTTTCTCTCCCCCCTCCCTTTCCCAGCATTAGAGCCTTTTTCAGAAAGCTAGAGCTTCCTACAATATGTCTGAAATAGGATAATTTGAGCCTAGTGCCTCAAGTGGGAACGCAAGTGGTTGATATGTTCAATGGGTTTTATTTCTTGGCTGTCCATGAAATCTTCTCAGAGGTCTTTTCCAACACCCATGTTCAAAAGATACTCTCCCTATCCTGCTTCTTCAAAGTCCACTTTTTGCTTTCATGGAATGTCACAGGAAATACCATTGTCTGCACTATTTTAAAATTTGTAGGTAAATGTGTCTAATAATATGGTATTTTATCAAATCACCTTTGGTCTCCCCCCAAAAAATGAATTAGCAGAATTGACAGTCAATAATTCTTGCATGCATATGCAAGAATTGGTAAAAGATAAAAGCTCTATTCAACTACCAAGACAGGTTTGCTGGAAGTCCATAGATGCCTCATGACAAATAAGCCAGGGAAGCTTTAGAACCTTCTCAAGAGAGCTAAAATGTGACAGAGGGACAGCAAAGACCAACACAGGAAATCCACAAAGGGCTTGTACATTTTACCCCTATCATTATGTGGATCTACAAGCTGTTCAATACCACAGACAATACTGCTACCCTACAAAAAGATCTTGACTATGTATCAGAATGGTCAAACAAATGGCAACTTCAAATCTCAACAAATAAATGCTCTGTCTTACATATTGGCAAAAAAAATCAGAAAATAAAATACAAGCTGAATAGTCAAGATCTTGTTGATGACCCAAGCTCTGTAAAGGACCTTGGAATACTCACCTCTAATGATCTAAGTGCTAGAGCCCACTGCAACTACATAGCCAAAAAGGCATTAAGAGTTGTTAACCTAATCCTACGTAGCTTTTTCTCTGGTAATATCACACTACTAACCAGAGCATACAAAACATTTGCTAGACCAATACTCGAATACAGTTCATCAGTCTGGAACCCACATTACGTATCTGATATTAGCACAATTGAGAAAGTCCAGAAATATTTCACAAGAAGAGTTCTCCACTCTCTACTCGTTGTAGAATACCTTATGCCACCAGACTTGAAATTCTAGAACTAGAAAACCTTGAATTACGCCTGCCTTCGGTCTGACTTAAGCATGGTATATAAAATCATACATTGCAATGTCCTACCTGTCAATGAATACTTCAGCTTCAACCATAACAACACAAGAGCACACAATAGATACAAACTCAAAGTTAACCGCACCAAACTTGATTGCAGGAAATACGACTTCAGCAATAGAGTGGTCAATGTCTGGAATACTCTACCCGACTCTGTAGTTTCTTCCCCAAACCCCAAAAACTTTAACCTTAGACTGTCTACTATTGACCTCACCCCTTTCCTAAGAGGTCTGTAGGGGCGTGCATAAGCGCACCAACGTGCCTACCGTCCCTGTCCTATTGTTTCTCTTATTCTTTTATTTTTCTTATATGTACCCATTTCATGTATTCACAACTATGTATACACTTATACTTATTATCTTGTAAACAATTGGCAAATCAAATAAATAAATAAATAAAATAAAATAAATATGATGTAATGGGTGCCTGGATGTGACACACAGTCTTTATAGATATTAAGTTATTAAATCATATTGTCCTCTGTTAAACAGTGATTAGAAATATTTCATTACCTTGTATGTCATCATTGAAAGTGCAGTATAAGTTGCGATATTTATTCAGAAGACGGAATGCATTTTGGTTGGCAAAATCCTCAAATTGAATGAGGCAGTTTCTGCCATACCTAAGGATACAAAACATTACACACTTAAAATGACAACAGTAAAATTAAACTACATTCATTAATAGCATATGATTGCTCATCCAATATTTTTTTTGAATCCATGTCATCATGCTTACTGTGAGCAAATGACTAGGCATTAAACAGATTTAGATGCTTAATTGTTATTTTAAATGTATCCATTTTAATGCAAAACTAAAGCAGTGAATTATATGTCCTTTTACTAACTAGAAGGTATCCATACATGAATAATTTTATGGGCATTTACTTCTGTATGTAAAAACAGCAGACAGTGACAGACTCCTTGTGCTTCTTCAAAAGGAATGAAAACAATTCAGGCTTTGAATTTCCACAGGCCAAGGAAATTATTGCAGAGTAATGGACTGGGGGCAGATTTTTTTTTATGTTTAATACTAAATGTTATCTGTTTTAAAGTGATCATGAATACTTTTCTATAAAGGTTATAAAAGTCATTGTCAGCATTCTAAGCAAGCAAAGATGTTTACAAAGGGAAGTCAAAAAATACCAAAATGGTGCCCCTATTCATATGATCAAAGTCTTCCTCTTTCATATATGTATCATTTCCAGATTATTTCTCTTTCAGATACTACTAGAACTAAGACAGCTACGAAAAGGTCTGTTGATTATATAATACAGGTAGCATTATTTCTATCAACTTTATGAAATATATTTCTTGGCAAACTAGTAACTTAACCCTTGTACAGATTAACCTAGTGTATAGGGCTTCTACATTAATTTACTAAATAAATTAAATAAAGGTCTAGATAAAAACTGAATTCAAAGTTGTTAGATAAAAACAGAATTTAAAATGTTAGCAATTCTGCAAGGAATCTGATTCAATTTTTGAATGTACCCTTTTGTAAATTCTCTAAAAGTAATCCCACTTAAATAGATTTTGTTCACTTGTGCATGTAAGCATACATGCATCAAATTACGACTTATTTGCTATATTGTAGTCAGAAATCCCATGGCCAAATATGTAGGGACAGGTGCCATGGAGTATTTATCAAACATAAATAAAGACCAACTTGATCAAACATGAAGGCTTGTTTGAAGAAACACAAATCAAATCAATATTTTTCTTTAAGATTTCATGTAGAAATCCATCTGTGATTCTATGTGAAGCCTCAAAAACAAGCAAACAAAACATAGCTTGAAAGATACTTAATGTGTTATTCCTTAACACACAGGAGTAACTTTAGGCCAGTTCCATTGGAACAATTTAATGAAGACACTGTGCTTATCACATTTCACTAAACCTTGTAGCTTGTTGAATTGAAAAGATATTCTTCTCTTTATGTTTTTACAGTCTTTTGCTAAACAGCTATTCCATCTGATGCTCAAAGCTTTCACTTCAACAGGAAGTCCTTCTGGTCATTTGATCCTGTTAAATAGAGTTCAGAATCCTGTTTTGCCATCATCATCATCCTATCTTTTCCTTTGACTTTGTCTGAAATTTACTCAAATAGAGCATTTGAAACCTGGTGATAGTCTAGGAAATTTTGTTACAGACTAGCCATATGAGTCAGAATACATCTGGATTCCCCAATCTTCACTGCTTCTTATTCATAATTACTGCTGCCCATTTTCCCATCTGGTCTTGTGGTTGCCTCCTTCCTTCAGCTCCAATGAGTATCCCACGCTTTCATTTTTAAAAAAAGGCAACCAAGTTTGAATGGGATGTTGTTATGGTAGCCATTCCTACTTTCTAGATTCCTAGTATCTCAGTAAATACAACTCCATTTAATGTCTCCTTTTTGATGTCCCACTTTCTTTAGGGCAGGGGTGTCATTTATCTACTTCTTTTGTTCTTTAGATTCTAGACTTTCATTGTATTGACCATCTCTATCCTTTATTGGGGGAAAAATACCAAGAGAACTCTGATCTATCAAGCTCAGGTTGGCAGCAATGTTCTGATTTGTGGATGCAGTGATTCAGGCAGGATTTCACATGCGCAACACTATGTATGATCCTTTAACAGGAAATATGTTTGGAACAGGAAACTGTTATTCTCTACAAGACTTTTCCAGGGCACCTGCACAGCAGAAAACAGTAGGTGGAAGAAAGCTCCATTGGGAAGTATTAGCAAAGCTGTTCACACTTCTTTGCATCAGGACAAAATTACATCTCCCACACAGTTTTGAGAATAGGCAGTTCAAAACTAAGATTAGGGACATTCAATGCAACACACTATGTGGTTTGAATAATAACGCATCTGTTGCATAGGATTAAAAAGCTCCAAAAGGGAGCATTTTATATTTTTTGCTTAGGAAACCCAATACTTACTGAACAACAGTAGCCAGCACATTATGGCCCAGTGTTGCAGTCCACATGTATGAGAAAAGCATGTGGATGTTCATTTCAACAGCCCTAATTTTCAGGAAGCTCAATATGTAGTGGCAGTCTGGATTTAGCTGTGATTATGCATTGCAAATTGTATTTAATGATGATAATTTTGCCACCTACACCAGAGGTGGTATTCAGCAGATTCTGATCAGTTCTGGAGAACCGATAGCGCAAATTTTGAGTAGTTCAGAGAACTGGCAAATGCCACCTCTGACTGGCCCCACCCCCATCTATTCTCTGCCTCCCGAGTCCCAGCTGATCGGCTGGGTCTTCTTTTGTTGCCCTGCACAGGAGAACAGAGCTGGAAAGCAGGTTAGTGGGGAGGGAATGGGGATTTTACAGTATCCTTCCCCTGGAGTGGGGTGGGAATGAAGATTTTACAGTATCCTTCTCCTGCCATGCCCACCAAGCCACACCCACCAAGCCACACCCAAGAACCGGTAGTAAAAAAAATTGAACCCCACCACTGACGTACAGGATGAGGCCCAATTGCTGGCCCAATTTTAAACCATCATTTCATTAATCTGCAATAATCCTATCAACCCTTTTTATGCTATATTAATTATTATTCTATTCTTTTTATCCCATATTGACTATGATGCCGAAAGCAGAGAGAGCAATTTTAGCTTAAGGAAAAGATTGAAAAAAGCAGCATATGTTCTTTAGACATAACATGATTTTCAGAAAACACATTTTTACTAAGAGAAAATTTGTTTTTTCCAGGCCAGAAACTCCCACAATTAGTTTGTCATCTTTTAAACAAAGGAAGCATTTAATATTAACATTGTGTCTATAAGGATATTAATAACAAAAGAAGCATTGTTTCTGAGAATGCATACATTGCCTGGACCTGCCCTCAAACCAGTGGTAGGATTCAAATTGTTTTACTACCAGTTCTGTGGGCGTGGCTTGGTGGGCGTGGCAGGGGAAGGATACTGTAAAATCTCTAGTCAGAGGTGGTATTTACCAGTTCTCCAAACTACTCAAAATTTCTGCTACCGGTTCTCCAGAACTGGTCAGAATCTGCTGAATACCACCTCTGCCTTGAACGCTGGAGAAGGGTCATTTTCATATATTCCGTACGCAGCATCAGTGGAAATTTAATATGATAAGACACCTTGCTGGCCAGAATTCTCAAAATGGCACTTGTGTGTTTTATAGTATTCCCACAATCATTTTTAAATCATGCTGTTTTAAACACCCCAACAGTTATTTCAAAGATAAATAATCTGAAATTACATTTAATTTTTAAAAAAAGTTAAATTAACGTTTAACAGACAGAAATTTTGCGTAGCTTTTTTCCCCCTTCAGATCTGCACAGTCAGCAAAGGCATGGCAGAAAATCCAAGGTTCTCAGAATCAATTCTGAATATTTCAGACAGTAAAGATATGACCATCTGAAATAACTGGTAAAGAAATAAAGCTCTTAAAATGTTATACTGTATTTCTAAATCAGGCATATTAGTCATTAGTTCAAATACATCCTTCTTACTTGGTTCCTTAATGATTTTTCTGATGAGAGAACTATGATCATTTAGAGATTTGGAAAATATTCTTTTGTATTCCCCAGTCCACTATGAACACAACCCTTATGCATGTTTTCTTCCCCAGACATGGAAACAGAGGAAGCTGACTTGTGCTGGTTCAAGTTGCTATTATTCAGCTTTTCTTTATTTCTGGACAAACCCTTGCATTTTGATTGGCTGCTACATTTAAGTAAGTATGTCTCTTCACCTCTGTCAATGATAGCCACCCTGTTGCAATCTAATTTTTGCTGCAAATACTGTTAGCAATGATGCTTCACTAGCACAGCTGTTATAACTTTTGCCCCACACACAGAATGTGTTCAAAACCTGGCAAAAATAATCATAATTCCCTGTTTCTGCTGGGCTTTTGTGTCTCTCCCCCCTCCCAGTAATAAAATCACCAGGGCTCCATTTCATCGCCTCTTCAATCATCTGAGATAAAAGTCAAAATGGACTCACTTTTTAGAATCAAACCTGAAGTGCTGCACTGCCCTAATAAATATAGGTACCCTACTGTAAAAGTGCAGCCAGATCTTTGGATCTGATAAAATTCTGTTGAAAACTGAAAATCAGCAGTATGATTAATATTTTTAACTGAAGGGCGCTACGCCTTCTATGGATTATAAGGACATCTTTGCAAATCATAACTCAAGAAACAATAGGCAAGAACCGTCTATTAAAACAAAGTAATATGTTATCTCTATTTCAAAACAAACAGAGTTGAAATGGATAATGGTATGTGCATGATGCCCTATAAAGTTTGCCTTTATGAACGTGTACAGATTTCAACCTTATTTTAATTTATCCAATTTGTAACTTTTGCATAAATATATTCACATACTACAGTCAGGAAAGATGGGCCGTAATAGTATCTGTCTATTCAGAAAATTTTGCCCCTAGGAACTGAATTCACAAAAACCTTGGAAATGCATTCTGACTAGTGAATGTAAAACTCATTTGATGTTGTTGAAACTGAACAATTTCCCTGATATTCAACTCTATATCTCACACTTTATTATTTTTCAATGCAAAACTAAGGCTTCTGCCAATTTCATATTGCTGAAATTCTTGGGACTTAGAAAGTATTTAAGCATACCTTTGATTTTTGGCCTCAAACGAATTTAGCAATGATCATTAAGTATTATACGATGCTGATTAAGATTAAGAACCTATAATTTCATACAGCACATTTAGATACTCTAATAAAATCAAACTTCAATTTTGCAAGTCGGAATGTACTTTGGGCACTTTTTATGTCTTTTTTTTTCTCTTTTCTTTGACTATGTATGTATTTGCATCATATTTTGTGTTTTGTTTTGTTGGCCTCCCTTTTTTGTTATTAATTTTATATATATATATGTGTGTGTGTGTGTGTGTGTGTGTGTGTGTGTGTGTGTGTATGTATGTATGTATGTATGTAGATTTTCACGGGTACAGGTATGTAGGTCTAGGTGTGTTCGGGTCTTTTCCCGTGTAAGATTAAGAGTATCTTGGCGACGTTTCGGCGAGGTCCCACTTGCCATCCTCAGGCTGGGGCTTTCGGCTTCGTGCCAGTGCAAGCAGTGTGTGATCGGAGCTGCTGTCTCTCTATAAATACTGGGGTGGGGCTGGTGTGCTGGGCTGGTTGGTTGTGCTGCTGCCTCTTGATTGGTTGATGGAGTTGATGTTGGTACAATGTGTGATGGCCTTATGAGTTTTGTTGTGGAGATATCCTGGATCTTGTGCTGTAATCTCCTGGGTCGTTTGTTTTGTAATGATCTTTTTTCCATTAGCTTATCGTGTTTTAACAGCTTGGGTAATGGGTTGTGTGGTGGGCTTGCGAGTTCTTTTGTTGTGGTATCCTGGGTCCTGCGTTGTAATCTCCTGGGTCGTTTGTGTTTTGATCTCTTTTCCATTAGCTTCCTGTGTAGTAACGGCTTGGGTAATGGGTTGTGACCTTGTGAGACTTATTGCTGTGGTGTCCTTGGTCTTGTGCTGTGATATCCTGGGTCATTTGCTGTGTTGCAACTTCTTGAGTTCTTGTGGTGTAATTTCCTGAGTTTTCTGATGTGATATCCTGAGCGGGTGGCTGTGATGTAGCATTCTGGGTTTTAGTCTGGCTTCGAGTTTGGGGTCTGGGTCTCTGTTCTTGGCGTGTGACAGCTTGTTTGGTTTTGGGTCGGGGGTGCAACAGCTGGCGAAGCAGCCGTTGTCTGTTTTCTGGATGGTGGTTGTCCTTCGTTTATAGGATGGGCTTGGGCCTGGGTCTGATGAGGGGGATTGGCGGTGGTGTCCTGTGTTGTTTTGGGTCTGGTGTTGGTTTTTGTGGCTGGGACTCGTTTGCTGGTGAGGGCTAGCTTCCAGATGTCTGGTAGGCGGGAGGTATCATCCCGTCTATTCATGTTATGGGGGTGTTTCTCTATCTCGATGGCTTCCCTGATTATTCTCTTGCTGGAGTGTTCAGTGTTGGATATTAATTTGGTTCCTTCGAAATTAATTTCATGTCCTGTGGCTTTAAGGTGCTGGAAGAGGGAGGAAATATTTTCTTCTCTTCTGACTGCGTTTTTGTGTTCTGCGATGCGTGCATTTATTCTCCTGTTGGTTTGTCCAATGTATGCGGCTGGGCAATTGTTGCATGGTATTTCATAAACTCCTTGGTTTTCTAGCTGGATCTTGTCTTTGGGGTTTCTTAGGATGTTGGCTATTTTTTGGTTAATGCCGAAGGCTGTCCTGATATTGTGTTTGAGGAGAATTTGCTGATTTTGTCTGTGGTGCCTTTGATGTAGGGGAGAAGTGCGATACCGTTGTCTTGTTCTGTGTCTTGTTTTTTGGGGGGTATCTCTTTTCGGATTAGATTGGTGATAGTGTTTCTTTGGAATCCGTTGGAAATTAATACGTTAGTGAGGGTGTGTAGTTCTGTTCTCAGGTGGTCTTTGTCAGCTAGGCGTTTGGTTCTGGAGAGGAGGGTCTTGACTACGGAGTTGATCTGTTCAGGGTGGTGACGGGATTGTGCATTTAGGTAGCGGTTGGTGTGTCCTAGGGAGCCATTGGGTTTTTTGTAAATTAGGACGTGCAGGAAGGGAAGTTGGTTGTTGGTTTCTGTTTCCATGGTGAATTGTATTTTGGGGTGTAGGTTATTAAGATGTGTGAGGAAGTTGTCCAGTTTTTCTTTCCCATGTTTTACAAAATTACAATTACAAATTACAAAAGTGTCATCTACATATCTGAGCCAGAGTTTGGGTTTGTGTTCAGATTTGTCTAGAGCGTTGATTTCAAAGTGTTCCATGTATAGGTTAGTGATGACGGTTGAGAGGGGTGATCCCATGGGTGTTCCTTCTATCTGTTTGTATCTTTGTCCATTGTGGATGAAGTATGTGTTGGTTAGGCAGTGGTTGGTCAGATCTAGGATGTGTTTGGGGGGGGGGGTTGTATTTGTTTTGGATGGCTGTCAAGGCTTCTTTGATGGGTACTTGGGTGAAGAGGGATATGACATCAAAGCTCACGAGTAGGTTGCTGGGTTGTAGGTTTTGTTTCTTTATTGTTTCTTTGAAGTGGAAGGAGTTTTGTACGTGTGAGGTGATGGATTCTGTGCTTTTGCTCGCACAAGCACAAAGCCAAAAGTTCCAGCCTGAAGACGGCGAGTGGGACCTCGTCGAAACGTCACCAAGGTACTCCCAATCTTACACGGGAAAAGACTTGAACATGCCAAGACCTGTATGTATGTATTTATGTATGTATGTATGTATGTATGTATGTATGTATGTATGTATGTGTGTGTGTGTGTGTGTGTGTGTGTGTGTGTATATATATATATATATATATATATATATATATATATATATTTTCTGAGGTTCTGGGTATGTATGTGGATCTTTGGTTTGGTTTCTCGCGTAGATTGGAAGTGCCGTTTGATGAAGTCTCATTCATCTCTTCAGTCTTCAGCTCTGTGCTCGAGAACAGGCTGTGAATCATCGACTGCTATACTCAATCTTGGAGCCATAACAAGATCATATATATATATATATATATATATATATATATATATATATATATATATACAGCAACACAATACAGAAGCCTGATGATGGCAGATGAGATTCTACGTTGCTACAACTTTAAAATACCATACATAAGTACCGAAACTTAAGAAATATATATATATATATATATATATATATATATATATATATATATATATATATATAATAGTTCATATTATATGCCCCTAGAACAATAAGAATATGTAAAATTCTGAATTCTGACTTTATTAAACATTCCTTGAGGAAACCCAATAAATCTTTTCTCCCCAATAGAGGTGAAAGATGCCTGAAAAGAATATGTACAGATTATTATAATTAAATAGGAGCTATCTGATAAAGGAATGTTTGAGGGGTCCTTGGTGCTCTCTGAGCTTGCTTGTTTTCTTGCAGACATTTCATTACCCTAACTAGGCTAACATAATCAGTGCTAGTAAAGAGTGCTGTTTGCAATCAGTTTATATTCTGTTGTCTTGCCTGTTTGTTGGGCTGTTTACTAATGGCTCTTTAGCAGTTTCTTGATTGAGTTATTGCTTACTTGATGTTTGGATGTTACCCAACTAGGTAACATCATCAATGCTAGAAGAGACCGGGACTTGCTCTCTGTGTATATACTAGCTAGTGGTTTTCCCTGTCACTGTTGGTGGGAGTATTCTTGATGGAACCAAGTTCTTGATGATGTTACCTAGTTGGGTAATGAAATGTCTGTGAGAAAACAACCAAGCTCAGAGACCACCAAGCAGTGGTGGGATTCAATTTTTTTTTACTACTGGTTCTGTGGGTGTGGCTTGGTGGGAGTGGCAAGGGAAGGATACTGTAAAATGTCCAGTCAGAAGTGGTGTTTGCCGGTTCTCTGAACTACTCAAAATTTCCGCTACCGTTCTCCAGAACTGGTTAGAACCTGTTGAATACCACCTCTGCCACCAAGGACCCCATAGTTCAAACATGAACTACCAAGATTCACTTTTATTGATAAAGGATAAAGTGTTCTTTTTAAGACTCTCTTGCAGCCTCACCGATACAGAAAGATGAGAAGATAACACAATAGATACTCAATATTTAAAAATGCATTAATCTTTCAAATGCCCATTTAGTGTTTTAAATTACCTATATACCTTCCAACATTTTAACATTTTGAGTTATTAGGCTTATTTTAAATATTTATGACAAAAGGAAATGTCAGTTGAGCTATAATTACTTCTTTTTGGGAGATACAGTACTACAATCACATGTCTTAAGAATGGTTGGCTAATTTAATGTTATTCCTGACAGATTCCTAATGCAGAAAACAAAGGTAATGGGGAAAAATAAATTTTGGAAATTCTGAATGCCTTCAGCAAATTTATATTAAAGATAACAATACCGATAACAATATCATAATATGTTTTATGCAAGGGGTACAGAAATAATTACTTGATATTAGGAAGTGGCAACCAAGAAATCAGAAGAAAGGAATTGTCCATTGGTGCATAGTTCATATATTGGACAAAAATGATTCCTTTTAAGTGAGTTCAGTGTAGTGACATTAAAAGATTACATTAAAACAAGCTACAGGTAGTCCTCAACTTACAAACACAACTGGGCCCAAACTTTCCATTGCTAAGCAAGACAGTTGTTAAGTGAGTTTTGCTTCATTTTATGAGCTTTCTTGCCACAAATCACTCAGCTGTTAAGTTAATAATATGGTTAAGTGAATCTGGCTTTCCCATTGACTTTGCTTGTTAGAAGGTCACAAATGGTAATCACATGACCCCAGGACACTGCAACGATCATAGATACATGTCAGTTGCCAAGCATCCAAATTTGGATCACATGACCACGGGGATGCTGCAACAGTTGTAAGGGTGAAAAATTGTCATAAGACACTTTTTTCAGTGCCGTTGTAAGCTTTGAATGGTCATTAAACAAATGGTTGTAAGTTGGGACTTACCCGTACAACATTTTCGAGATGTTACCTTGTATTATCCTCTCTGATATCTAGGAGAAAAAGCACTTCTCCACAGAGCCATGACACCATCAAGAAAGAAGCACAAGCACTTCTTTGCATAGGAAGTGGTTCAAGCTGACTCAGAGCAACAGTAGAGTTGTGTATGTGTGCTTTTCAGTATCTTAAAATATTTAAATTATAAACAGATGGTTAGTGGGAAGCAACTTAGCCTTCTTTTTCTTACATGAAGTGCATTAATCACTAACTATAAAGATAACATTTTGCTGAGTTATTTATATGCAGTCAGTAACATTATTTCAATTCAGCAAGATTCTGGGCCACGTCATATATAAAAACGAACGAATTTTCAGATCATTGGCACTATGCCTTTCTTGTTTTGCACATTTTTCATGCCTCATGTCTGAAACTTAAGTAACAAGTTAAAATCAGTATCTAGTCAATATATTTTCCCTGATAAGTCACTGGATTAAACTGACATATTAAAGAATGGAATTATTCTGTTGTGGATAATAAATATTACTTTTATCCCCCTCTAAAGGAACCTACAAAAATACACTGTTTAAGATTCCATGCCTAATTATGTGCCATTATTGTTATTATGCAAGATTTATAACTAGCTACAAAAAGATAGGAAACAAATATTTTGATTTTATTTTACACAAATCTGTAGTCTACAAAAATAAGACTACCAGACTGATCACTAAATAGCTTCTAAGATTCTTCACAAATTGCTAATTCAGAATTAGTCACCTTAAAAAGATAGTAATTTTGGATGCTAATTCATTTTTCATGTGAATCAATTGCTTTCAACAGAAAATGCAAACTCTTGCATTTCTACCAACTTTGTCTTCTGCCAACTACAAGTAAAAAAATACAATGTAAAACTTTATCAAAACCACAAAACCACTTTATCAAATATTCTATGGCACTGATGTTAAATAAATATGAAACCATCTCCAGACGTATTCTTTATCTTTCAGAAAGGAATGCAAATATAAACGCATAATATCTAAGTATAATCTGCCCTTCCCATACTGTGAACATTAAAAAATATAAAAATCTACAAGCACTTTCAGTAAGCAAGTTTTAATGTTTCCCATATGTTTCATTCAAAGTGTGCCATAAAACATGAAATCAGAATTGTGGATGTAAGGAAAGGCTGCTTTTATAAGATTTTCATGAAAATGTTTTTCATGAGTCTTCCAAATTGATTGACTACAGTTCCAGAATGTCAGATAACCAAAATTCTTTCCAGTGGTGAACAAGCAAATGAAAACCACAAAATGATAAAAACAAGCATGCCATTAAAATATGACCTAACTCACACCTAGGGTAAGAAAACAACACATCAGTTCAAATGAAAAACAGCAGAAGAATCAAACATTTTTTAAAAAAATCTAAACACACTAAAGTAGAGCTTAAAATATCAGATAGAATGAAAAGGATGTTTGTGGAAAAAAATCTATCGCACTGATATTAAGTGGGCCTCTTAGGAAAAGATATTCCACAAAGGGGGTGAAAAACTAAAATGGGCTCTCTCACTGGCAATTATTCACTTTAGAAATAACTTTTAGAACAGGGGTCTCCAACCTTGGCAACTTTAAGCCTGGAGGACTTCAACTCCCAGAATTCCCCAGTCAACTTTAAGCCTGGAGGACTTCAACTCCCAGAATTCCCCAGTTAACTTTAAGCCTGGAGGACTTCAACTCCCAGAATTCCCCAGCCAGCTGGCTGGGGAATTCTGGGAGTTGAAGTCCTCCAGGCTTAAAGTTGCCAAGGTTGGAGACCCATCTTAGAATACAACTTTAAACAGTGCCCTTTATGTCAGGAATAACCATCCTATTTTCACCTGAGTTCCCTCCAGATTTAAAAGTGTCTCTGATCCCACCAGTAATTCTTAGGAAAATATATGGGATACTGCACCTCATTTGGAAAAAGATGCTTATGAAGGAGCAGGAAGACGAGAAAAGATGAATGACAGAAGATATCCAGAGGTGGTTTTGAAAGGGAGCAGTCCAGGAGTTAGTTTGCTTAATCATGTTTGTGAAAAAGCAAGCTTCCCAGGTCGTTAATGTATGAGACCAGAGCATGCTCTTAAAATTTAAAGTTTAAAACCCAAAGATTTGTCTATCCCCATGTTAGGGTCTCTGCAGAGATAAAACCCTAAGATAGTTTGAAAGCTTTAAAATTAAAGACAGTTACAGTCTAGCCACTCGATTTGAACGGAGGTTCCCAGGCTGCTTTCAAAGGCAGCCTCATAAATAATGCATGCAGAAACTCAAGCAGGAGATTATCAACCAATTTTAATAAATGTTACAAGGCTGTCTCTTTTCGGACAGGTTGCAGTTGATCTATTTGTCTGGATTCGTAATAGGCATCATGAGTCACATCTCTACAGAATGTGCAAGATCCCAAAACCCCTCAAGCAAATACAGTGTGGAATGCTCTCCTCCAGAACAAGGTGAGTACCGCTTACCCAGACAGACAAAACATGTGTTACTCTGACTGGGTGAAGCTTTGGTTTATTACTCCCCATTCGGCCCCTTATCAAGCCCGGTCATTAATTCAGAATATCAACTGAATTAGATGAAAAGCTGAAGAATAAACGCATTGCGTTGACATATTGGTGACACAAGTTGAGATTTCCTTCTGATGAGTACACTTTTCTGAATGTACACTTTTTAAAAAATATTTATTATTTATTTAGTATATGGCATCTACAGAGGTCATGCAATCACTGATACACAACACTAATAAAACACATTCTACAACTACAAGTATGAGTTTAAGTAAAGCATCAGCAAATCTATACATATATACACATATATATATATAAACATTAAAACACACACACATATGTACATATATATATATATGAGGTGGGTGGGTAGGTGGGGTGGCATCATATTAGGGCAATTTTATCATGGTTCTGCCTTAATTTAATATTTTATTTCATATATTATATTGTCCACATTTATATATATATATGTGGACAATACAATACTGTATACGCAAATGTGGACAATGCAATATATGAGATAAAATATTAAGTTAAGGTAGAACCATGATAAAATCACCATAATATGATGCCACAGAATTGCAATAGGACATATGTTATAATTCTCTACTTAATGTAGAAGATTTAATGTATAATTTCCCCACCTAAATATCTTTGCCTTAGTTCTGGCATGGCCTGTTCTGATTCTATTCATGTGGCTCTATATTGTGGGGGACAATTATATTCCTGGAAGTGGTTTTGTTAGATCTGGGTGATATGTTCTGCCTTCTTCTGTGGCTGCTATAGCTCATCTGAAAAGGGATTTTCTGTGATTATGGAAGAAAAGCTTATCCTTCTTTGCATTACTTTAGTGTTTTGTTGCTATTTCCTAATTCTCTGTTAATGGAAGTAGAATCTGTATTATAACAAGAAACCCTAAGCAATTTTCTCATATCCTTTTGAGTCCACAAACATTGGCCCATTTTCTTCCTAAGGTTGCGACTGGAATGCATCTACTCCAAATTTATTCAATGGTTCTGTCTGGCCTGAAGTGCTGGTTTTGAGTGTCAGCCTTTATATATTATTGATATGTGACCCATAGGTGCTTGTTAATAACACTTGCTTATTATTGGATATATTACTGGATATATTTACTGACCTCACTGAGGCTTATATGATGATCTAATCTAGAAATATTTGACAAAAAAGTAAAACAAAACAAAACAAAACAAGTTAGGTGCTTCTTTAAATGATCACATCCTGACCTGATTATAAATAGCAATCATACTCCAAGCTTGAATGGCTAAACTTCTTTTCTTCTTCAATGAAAACCACCAGTTTTACTTTCTATATACCTCTTGCAATGAACAAAAAACTTTTAACTTTAAAATTAGGTTGAAAGTAAAGTTGCTATAGAATGTACAATGGTTAATTTTTGTTTCTTTTTCACAAATTGGTATTGAAAATCACAACATAGTTTTGGGAAAAGCCCTAGTCTGCATCAATATGTCTTAGAAATTTTATTTGTTAAATTGCTGTTGAGCATTATTGTTAAGAAAACGCAACTAATGGGGACATGTTGATTAAGTATATGTCATTTTGAAAAAGACAATATATTTTTGTTTTATTTGTTTTATTAATAGTATTGAGCATAATTAAAAGGAAAATATTCAATTCCATGAAATTAAATATTGATTTTTAGAGTTATCAAATTCCTAAATAGTCTATTTTAATACTATAGTACAATATTGCTTACTCTGATAGTTAAAACTACAAATGACCTGCAAGCGATGAAAGTCAAGGAGTACAGTGAGAAAAAATGAGATTAATATAAAAAAGACCAAATTAATGACAATAATTACAGCAATCAGCCTTAAGATTGACAATGAAAATACTAAAATGATATTGTACCTTCTGCCTAGGTTTGACTATCAACAGCAAAGGAATGAGTAATCAAGAAATACCCTGCCAATTAGCATTTGGTACAGTAGCAATGAAAACACTGGAAAAACATTCAGATGTTGTAGTATGTCTAACATCTACAAAGATGAGAATCATGCAGGAAATTGTTTTTTTCTATGATACTCTATGGAAGCAGAAATTGGAAATTGATGCTTTTGAATTAAAATGTTGGGGGGAAAAACTCCTGAGAATACCATGAACAGTCAGAAATAAACAAATTAATCATTGTACAAATCAACCCAGAGGTTTTTTTTGCTCAAGACACAATTGACCAAACACAAGTCAATTATCATACCTCTCACCTAAATTTCTGGAGAAAACACTAATACTGAGAATGGTGGAAGGAAAGAAAGGAAGATGGATGTATTGTTGGAGAATCTGAAGTGCCAAGTTTAGGACAGATACAACTGGAGAAAAAATGTCTATCCAGTTTGCTAATAATCAACACCAGCTTTATAGCGGTGTTGATTATACCGGCTTCAGCGGTACTGAAGCCAGACGGAATTCTTCTGGTATGTGAAATTATTTATCTAAGAATCTAGAAATAAACCCAATAAATTTGACTTACCTGAGCAACCGGCAGATAACCATACAAGTTATGCTATACACCCAGGTTTAATTGTTTAAATTTGTCAATAAAAATGTTCTTAATGTCCACATAAACTAAACAGAATCATTAGGTAAAAACGGAAAGATTAGACAAGCCATTACTTAACAAAAGTGGCCTGCTTAATTCATGGATAAAAGTATGGCACAGTCAACCTAGTATCAACTTCTCATAGCAAAATGGACATCTTTTAAGCTAGGCCACTGAGGCATTTGTACTGATTTAACATTAAAAATCTAGAAAGTACAACACACTATTGACTCCAGTTTAATGCCTATTACCCAAAGAGTACAATTAAGTAAAGAGATCAGTTTAAGACGTTTTACAAAATATTAGTAAGTCAGCTAATTGCAAAATGCAAGCAGCTGGATCATATTTTAAAATCTGATTTGGAAAATATAAAAAAAAAACAGATGAACTTGGTTAATTTAGTCTGCAAATACTATCCTTTAAAAATACTTTCCATCCATAATTTACAGTTTCTTTGGTCTCCTGGCAAACTCTTTAAGAAGGAAAAACATCCTGTGCTGAATAGTCAATTTGGCTTCAGACCAGAAGATGCAAAACCTTTTCTAGGCTGACTCTGATATTGCTCTGCAAAATTAATTGGGAGCTCTGAAACGTTATGTGGAAAAGTTGCCTTTCCATATTGCTTATTGAAAAAAATGTCAGCAGTACATTGGTAAATTGCTTTGTTTATTATTATTTATTATTATCAAAACTTATCTTGATACCTATTTTATAGTCAATTAAGGGTGATTCCCCAAAACCTTCATCTGACCTGGAAGTCCAAATGGAAACTTCTCCTGCTGCCTTTAAATCAACTAATTATTTTCTCAATACTTCACATTTTCTTCTTTTATCGGTGCACAGAAGAACCTTACTCAGGTTCAATCAGGACAGGGAGATACAAATGAAGTCTCTTTTATTTCAAAGAAAAAGTAAGTAGATGACATTTTCCTGATCTGAAAATATTAATTAGCATTGCGTGGCAGGATATAAGAAGATCCCAGGCTAACAAGCACACCATTAAAAAGATTAAAGGCTCCAAAAGAATAAGGTTTAAAGCCCAGCATTTTCCAGCATAAATTAATTATTTCAGAACTAAAATAAACTATGGAAAGAGATGCATGGCTTATGCATCTGGAAAAGCAATGGAAGTCTATAAATGTGTCAATGGGAGTAGAGGCTGATTGAGGGGAAACTTTAATAACAGGTAGGGTATTTGATATCCCTGATATTCTGCTTAATTTCAGAACTTTTATGTATATATGGTATAATTTTGAATTAGTCCCTAGATTATTCTCAGACTAGACTGGAATGCTTCTGAAGGGATTCAAGCTGAAACCTGAGCAGAGAAGCAACAACTGAAAGGAAAAAGAATAAAAACCTTCTGTTTTGGCCTTTTTCTTTCAGGTATATTCTGGAGTAAAAAGAAGTCATGCTTCAGTGATCTTAAAGGGTTTAATAAGAATAAAAAGTAAACAGAAAACATTATATGTCTGACTAAAGAATTAAAAACTGAATAAAGTATATTTTCTTTTACAAAAGTTGAATTGAGATTGACAAAGAAGAATGATGACTAATACAAAAACAGTAAATCAAAGGAACAACTCATCTAGGAATCTTGGATTTGATTTTTCCAGATGGATATATTTTGACAAGAGCTTCCATATATCCTTTATTCTTAATTACTTGGTTTTGTTGGTTTTTTTAAATTGAAATCTGTCTAGATGGTTAGATGTGGGCATGCGCACACGGTGGCAATTGCAGTTTCCACAAAATTGGCACTGGGAAAACATTAACAATGTTAAAGTTATGAACACAGAGTTTAGGAAATGATTGTTGCAATCCTACAGTGTCGGAACTCTCTTAAAATGCCCACCCTCAGAAAGGAAAATAATGAAAGACTGAGATTACTGAAGTAGTGTTCCGGCACCAGATCTCCAACTCTACACACCAGAGAAAGAAAGATTAGCAGGGAGACGTTGCTGGGTCGGTGGGTTGTAGGATGGGCTGATATTGGGACTAGCAGATTGGCAGCCCTCAGCCAAGTTTTGAAACTTCAGGCAGCCTTGAAATTAGCAGAACAGTTTAAAAAAAGAAAGAGAAAGGGAAACAAAACCAAAAACTGCAATTTCTCCTCTTTCTTTCTAAAAATACAATCTGAAAGAGCTAACTGCCCTAAATATTAGAGATACAACACGTACATACAAACACAAGACAGAGTATGGTATCTTGTTTGTTTGTTTGTTTCCCATCTTAATTATTTTTACAAATAACCCAAGTCAACAAACATATCCAACACAACTTACTTCTTCCTATTTTTTCCTACAACAACAACCCTGTGAGGTGGATTGGGCTGAGGAAGAATGACTGGTCCAAAGTCACCCAGCTGGCTTTAATGGCTAAGGCCATTAAAAATCCTCCTTGCTTTCTAACCTGGTGTCTTAACCTCTAGACCAAACTGGATAAAAATGAATAAAAATAAAAACAAAGCTTAAAAATATAAATAGAATCATTAATAATAAACTGTATTAAAATTATTTTGCAATCTGTCCAGATGTACATACAAGATATAAAATAATATTTTGTGAGAAATAACACTAGTCCTTGACTTACGACCACAATTGAGTCTAGAATTTGTTGTGAGAAATTTGTTAAGTGAGTTTTGCCCCATTTTATAATTTTTCTTGCCACAGTTGTTAAGTGAATCACTGCAGTTGCTCATTAGTAACATGGTTGCTAAGTGAATCTGGTTTCCCCATTGACCTTGCTTTTCAGAAGGTCGCAAAAGGGGATCCCATGACCTTGAGACATTGCAACCGTCATAAATATAAACCAGTTGCCAAGCACCCAAATGTAAATCATGTGATCATGGGGAGGCTGCAATGGTTGTTTGGAAAATGGTCATAAGTCACTTTTCTCAGTGCTGTCGTAACTTTGAACAGTCACTAAATGAACTGTTGTAAGTTGAGGACTACCTGTATAGCAATGATTTTACTTTTCATTAGATGGGTCCAATGAAAAACACAGCAAATAAAATAGCACTTCCAACTGCTGAAGCAAATTCTTCATTTTATATCCTAACCATTTTAAAGACAATTTTAAACATTAAATATTATATCAATTTCATAAGATACAAATTAACTTTTGCCAAGACTCACACTCACACTTCAAATTCACACTAGCAATGAGAATTTGAGTGGTTTTTATTATTTACCTTACAAAAATTTATGAGACATTTAAAAAAAACCTCTGTATGGATTTGAATGCTCTTGAGTTCCTATTCAGGTTGAATCATCGCTCCCTATTCAATTCAGAGTGTAGCATTAACTTTGAATTATAAAGAGTTATGGTCAGAATTAGGGTTCCATCGTAATTAGAGTTTGCTGAAGCACTTCAAACCCAGTTGAAATCTGAAATAGGAATATTGAAACCCGCACCATTTCAACTTGATTATGCCTTTTGAGATTATAAGACTCTACATATTCAGTCAGAAATAAGTTCTGAGTCATTAAAAGATAGATCTGAGTAAGCGAGCTTAGCTTTGCAGAGAATCTTTCCAATAAAAAAGCTGCTTGCAGGGATCAAATGGATCTATTAAAAAAAACAGTAGTTGTGGATGCTTCCTCACTGAAGGTTTTTAAGAAGAGATTGTGTAAGATCGTGGGGAAAGAGACTCGAGACCAGTGTGACTTTTCAGCTCTTTATTTATTGTATAGATCTGTGCTAGACCTCGGAGCCGCGGCAGCCCTTAATATAGGGATTGCTCGCGGCTCGTAGCCAATGACGGCTCTTTGAATCTCCCACGATCGGCCCGGCCAATCACGGTTGATTCCTATTGAGCCAATCACAATAGTTTACTTGAACCAATCACTGTGCAGCGTCTCTGGACCAATCAGGAAAGGGTATTTCGAGTATGCTAATATGGAACAGATTGGACAATCCATTGTCTGAAATGGTGTAGGTTTCCTGCTGGAGCAGTGGGTTGGACTAGACACCTCAAACGTCCCTTACAACTCTGTTATTCATTCAAGCATCTGCCTGAATAAGATGAAGGCTTGAAACTGAGTTTAGGCTGAGTTCAGAATGGTCATATTGCTTACAGCCATGTGTCTTGCCAATCTCTTTCCTTACTTTCCCTCAACTTCCCTATGTTAAAATATTTAAGGAGGAATTGAGGTTGGCTTAAATTAAACTTTCCTTTTGATTTAGGACCCTTAATACATAATGATCCCAAACTGTGTAGGAAGCTGGGTGGATGTGAGCCAATTATTCACTGACTATCTCTCAGTCCAGCCTCTCCCAGATCTTTTGTTATGGAGAAAAATAGAAGTAGAAGGGTGTATGTTGCCTTGAGCCCTTATAAGAAAGGCAGGCCTTAATAAAAAAAAAATGATTGACTGATTGCATATATAACTGCTCTTTGCATCTTCTGGCTGAATGCCTATTTGACTAAAAAATATAGAAGCACAGAGGGAGGGCAGCAAGTCCAATCCTGTTGATCGACTGGTTCAAAACTGGTCTCTTGAGTGAAATAGTAAACTGGGCTACTAACTAGATACGATATCTAGGCTTTCTAAGCAGTTAGTTGCATTATGGGTGTTAAATGAGTATTACATGTGTAAAACGTAGCAGGTATAATTATTTTACAATGCATTTTACAGTATTTCAAGTTTAACCTTCTTTACAGGTGTGCATAAATCATACTGATTAGAAGTGCAGAATCAGGGACTGATGGTAGATTTTTTAAAAGTATTAGAAACAATACAGATACTGACTAGTGCTAGAGAATAAATCAATCAAATGGTCTTAGGGAAAACTTGGCATCACTCCAAGAACTGCCAGGTGATTGAGTTGAATATTTTATTGTAAAAAATTAAAAATCTCTTCTCATCCCTATTGATGGTATGTGTCTTCCTCAATCTTCAGTCTTCTGCCAGAAGCTTGGGACTTTTAGGATTCTGCACAGTAATCTTAGTTGTTCCTAACACTGCACTTTTCTTGAAGAGAGCTCCGATGTTGTTTCCCTCCCAGCTTAGGAATCACAGCACCAAGTGCTCCTTACCATCACTGAGGTCACTTTGGCATTGTCTTTCCATGTCTTCTCTAGTTCCTCCTTCAGGCCCTGGTTCTTCTCCAGTTTCTCATACATCTTCCTGATATTGCTCTCACTTGGCATTGCTACATCTATCACCAAAGAATACTGTCTTCTGATCCTTTTTTACTACCATAATGTCTGGTTCATTTGCCAATATTGCCTGTACATCTGAATCTGGAAATCCAACAGGATCTTGTTCTCCCACTGAGTGATTCTTCAGTGATTCTTGAGTGATTCTTACCCTATGGCCTTGATGGAAAACCTATGGTACACATGCTGGAAGTGGCACGCAGAGCCATTTCTGCCAGTACACGAGCCATCACCCGGAAGAGATGCACTGCGCATGTGTGTGCGCCTCCCGACAGCTAGCTGATTATCGGGTATCTGCCGCACATGCGTGGGAGGTGGGGTAGTGTGTGTGTGTGTAAAAGAGAGAGAGAGAGGGGAGGGGGAGGAAGGGAGGGAGGGAGAGAGATAGACACATACTTTCCCCCAATTATTTGGCAATCTGAAATTCTCTCTATGTTTACTTGCACTAATGTGCACAATAAACAATAATCTAGTAAATTTCTTTAAACTCCATGTAGTCAATATTTCAACCAATCTGCAGAATAGCCTTTATTTCGCCAACCCATTCTCAAGCTCCTACTGCAGCAAACTCCTAGGGATAAAGAAACCATCAACTGGAATCTGACTGTAGATTAGCAAAGCTTTTCAACATGTGTTTATTTAGTAAGTGCAAAGTAAGTTTTTCTTTGCTAAATTAATTTGTTGATATACAGAAACAAAATTCAGAATCGTGTCGGTAAGTTCTAGTATTTAAAATTAATTCCTGAGTTAACTTCTAGGCAGATCATCCCACGCAGTATTGTTCCAGGTTGTAATTCATTACCACCACCCACCATTTAATTGTGATTTTACATCTGTTCCCCATGTTTTTTCAACCAAGCTTGAAATTCTAATTCTGCTAGGTAGACCTTAAATTCTAACAAAAGAATTCATGCATGAAGTAAATTTGCTTATCCCTGAGTTACACGGTCAATTAAGTAAAACAAAGGCCACCATACCTCAGTTCTTGTGGTTTTGTTAACTCATAAACACACCAAAATGTTAAAACAGAAAAAAAAGCACAAACTATTTGTAGCACACACTTGGACAAAGCAAATTTAAACCTTATTTTTTTAGAAGACTAATTTGATTTGTCTGGATGTTCATCATAAATTGCATAGCTTGGGGATCCTAGACGTACAGTATAAGGAAATACTGTATGTTCTGTACCTTTTCTTGCTCTGCTAGCCATTTTGCAAATTGTCATGTATGCGCCTTGTCATCTTTATATAATAAAGGCTTTTCTCTGCTATTAAAGGATACATAAGAGCTTAAAATAACACATGGAACCAAAATGTATTTTTCCAAGAAAAAAAAGATGTAACCTATTATAATTCTAATAATGGAAAACCAATTTTATATGCCTCATCTATGTTCAATCCATAAGCGAGCCCCAACTGCTATTGTGTGAAATCCTCTATTCTTAGAAATCTAGCAACTTCTTTTGTCCTAACTATGAAACAAACATCACTTTCTTGTTTAGTTTCTAAACTTTCAAGTCTCCTTGTAAATAAGACTTGTCATAAAGTAACTGTATCACACATTTTTAATATTTTAATGAGAAAAAACAAAAAAACTTTTGGAAGCTGAAAAACATATAACTTTCCAAAACAAACCCCAAGCATAGCAGAGATAAAAGGTACAGAGGTTTCTACTTCACTGTTCTGTATCTACTGCTTAGTTTTATCAGGTATAAAGCAGGACTGGGATTCATATTTTTTAACAACCGGTTCTGTGGGTATGGCTAGGTGGGCGTGGCTAAGTGGGCATGGCCATGTGACTGGGTGGGCGTGGCTTTACTTTTCTTTTTTTGAACCATCCTCCCCCCCCATTTTTTTTTTGCCTCCTGGGCCTCAGGGAAGCCTCCTGGTGGCCATTTTTGTTCTCAGAAGGCTTCCCTGGGGTCAAGGAAGGCAAAAAACAAAGCGCAGGGTGGGCGCACAGCACCCCCCTGCGCTCCATTTTTTGGGCCTCCTGGGCCTCAGGGAAGCCTTCTGGGGGGGCGTTTTTGCTCACAGGAAACTTCCCTGGGACCCAGGAAGGCAAAAACCAAAGCGTGGGGGGGGGGCGCAGCCCCCACCCACCCCCTGCACGGCCCTTTTTGCCTCCTGGGCCTCAGGGAAGCCTCCTGGGTGAACCAGTAAGACAGCATGGTGGATCCCAATACAGCTGATCATTGGAACAGCTGATCGTCAGGAGGGGAAGAAAAAGAAATACCTTACGGAGTGACGCAGTCAGCTATGCCAGGCATGCATGCGACATGTCGGGCATGGGCTTGGGAGGGGAGGGGTGGGTGGAGAGGGGCGGGCCTAGCCAGGGTCACAATTTGCCGACTCTCCGAACTGCACAGATTCATTACAACCAGTCTATAGAACCGGTCCAAACTGGTAGAATTCCATCCCTGGTATAAAGTTCTTTCCTGAACTCCTAGCCTGACATCATTTCACCCCATTCTAGATGGGTTCGCTAATTTGCAAACAGACAACAATATAGATTCTTTCTAGCAATGATTATAAACACTGGAATAACTTGCAAAAGAATTTCTGTAAATAAACAGCTATAGATGGGCTCGATGGCAATTAAGAATTAATCATAGGCCAAGAATTGATTAAATTAAGAATACTTGACTTAAATTTTCCTATTAAAGTTTCAGTGTGGCCCAACATTCTTTTATAATTTCTAATTAATGTCACAATTATCTGGTTTCTTCCTAATATATTTCTTTGCCAAAGAAAAAGACTGTGCCAAATAAATATGCTACCAACAAGTTTTAACAATATTCTAATGAACTGGTAAGCAAAACCATTGTTCTGAATTTTTTTATTTAATTTGGAACTATATTAGGTATATGTCTGTAAGCAACTAAAAAAAATAAGCCAGGACTGCACTTCACTTGATCAAGCAATGGTTAAAAAAAACAATTCAATGTTATAATTACTGCTGCAACTAGTTGTAAATGCAAGCCAGCTACATTTTATTGTTGTAAGCCACCCAGAGTCACCTCAAAGCAAGATGGGAAGCAAACAAATCTAATAAATAAATTAAATAAATTAGAATAAACTCTGATTCTTAAATTTAAAATAACTTTTAAAACAGATAAAAAGAAAGATTTCCTAATATAGGGAGAGGTTCCCCAACTTCTTCTTACTATTGTGAAAAAGTAAATCCATTCACAACAACTCAACATTATAAACCAAGGAGCTACAAGTACAATCTGTATTTATAAGCCTGTAAAAGGTATGCATCTTAGCTTCTAAGTTAAGTTGTTTTTCCAGCTGTCAATAAATTCCTAAAACACCCAGTGGTACCAAATGTAGAACTATAACCAATTACCGGGAAACTGCAGCTTCCATAAACTCATCCAGAAGATCGTCATAAGCCTGGCCTCGGATTCGTTTGTGTTTCAGACCTATGTACAAAGGATCATTTATCAACTCCTGTTCAAAAGAAAATAAAGAAAATAAATACAATTGTTAGCATTTGGGGCACCTGAATCCAAATATATTGTATGTGTATACTTACAAATTGTAATTGGAAAAATTGTTCAGTCTTCCAGGGAATTATGAGATAGAAAAATGATGGAAAATCTTCAAAAAAAATTAGATTTTTTAATCCCTCCTTTATTATTTTTATAAATAATTCAAGTCAGCAAACATACCTAACACATCTTCCTCCTATTTTTGACAAAAATCATATAATGTATCTTAGGCTGAGAGAGAAGATACGGCCCAAAGTCACCCAGCTGGCTTTCATGCCTAAGGTAAGACTAGAACTCACAGTCTTCTGGTTTCTAGCCTGTTATGCCTTAGCTACTACTGTTTATTTTATTTATTTTAAGTAAGTTTTAAGATTTTAAATGTCTATTTTAGTATGTTCATTAACTATAATTCCTTTGATATGTTATATGAGTTAAAGAAACATAAAACTAATATGTACATATGGTATCGGTAGATTTGGAAAATAAATATGAATGGTGATTGGTCTGAGATTGGTTAGAGATGGTCAAACCTGAGTGGTATAAGTATGACAAACTATCAAGAAATAAATAGATAGGGAAATGAAGAAAGAAATTGGCAAATCACTTCTGTATGTTGCCAAGAAAGCAATATTTATATCTCTGCATAGTTTCCAATAATCAATAATCCACACAGTGAGTTGGTAGGATTTTAAAGTAAAAAGTAAACTCTTTAAAATTGCAGATAACATTCTATATAACTTTTTTAAAGTCATTTATACCTGAAAAAAATTTCAATTCATACATTTCTAAAATCATATTACATAACCAAACATTTCTTGTGAGAAGGAAAACATGATGCTTTTATAGAGTAGATATTATAAACTTTTTGAGACTAAATGTTAGCTTTTAATTTCATGGATGAAATTATACCTTATAATTTTCAAATCCAAATACATGCAATATCCAAAGCAAAAATAAACAGAAATGAATAAACGAATCCCTGACCACATCAAACCACAGATAATTTTTATATTTCAGAGTGTTCCACAAAATATATTTCAGGAGGAAGATATGGTTTTGACCATTCTGCTATTATTAAAGTCTAAGCTACCAATTACAACAGAATTAAATACCGTCTTCCAATTTCAGGAAACCTCTTTGTGGGATACACATACGTAATCCATATCTTGCTAAAAGACAGCACAGAATCATTTTTATTTTCCAGTTCTTATTCGAAATTGGCCCTAAGTATTGTCCTTAGATTCCTTGAAAAAATCAATGGGATGAGACAGTAAAATGCAGCATAAACCCCAAATAAAATTGAATTTCAGGTTTGACTAGAAACCAGACTAACATGCCCTTCATACTGAATCCATTGTAAAGATGGACATGCCAAGAGAGACTAACTGCTTTGTTGAGGTAATGATCAGAAAACAGAAACTTAACATACTTTAGAAATGTGATGCAAGTGAATGGTGGATAGAATAAAAGTTATACTTAGAAAGGATCAAGGAAGCAGGAGAGAACAACCACAGATGAAATGGATGAATGCCCTTCAGAGAACTACAAATTATTACTGGAGACCAGCTGAACAATAAACATTGGTCTATACTGTTCCGAACTAGCAGGCTCGTAAGCCTGAAACTCTAATTGCTTTCCTTCCACGGCAGACTCGTAATCCTGCACTTTGATTGGTCCGTGAATAGCTGATCGTGATTGGTCGCTTTAGACTAATCCGATTGGCTAGTTAATGGGTCGCCGCGATTGACGCCCCAGCGCGGCAAACTCAAATCATTGGATGTTTTGACAGCAGCCAGCTCTATAAAAGGAGCTGCTGCTGCCTGAGTATTTAGCTCTGTTCTGAAGTCACTAATAAAGAGTTGGAGTCACTATTTGATGCCTCGCCTCCGTTCTTGCGCCCACTCTCCCAGATCTAACACTGGCGACGAGGGTGGGATGCGGAGCGATAGAGCTGACTGAGCACTCATGAACACTAACAGAGCACGTGGCTGAGGGCACACCGATGAGCGGCAAGATGACCAGCGGCGCCATACCACCCGCTCCATTTGATCCAGCCAACGAAGACTGGGACTCGTACATGGACAGGTTTCAAATGTTCCTGGAAACCAATAACCTGAAGGATGCTAAGCCTGGCAAGAAACTAGCTGTGTTCCTAATGCATTGCGGACCCGCCGTTTTCAAGATGGCAAAAGCACTCGCCAAACCGGCAGAAGTCAAAACAATGGACTGGGATACCCTTGCTCCCATCCTCAGGGCCCATTATGCCCCAGCGGTGCCAACCCTCATCAGGAGACACGGGTTTTACCAGAGGGACCAACAGGAAAGCGAAGCGTTGGGGACTTCATAGCGAACCTCAGGAATTTGGGTGGACTCTGTGGTTTCGCAAATCTGGAAGAAGCCATGAGAGATCGGGTCGTTCTGGGTTTAAGAGACCTCACCACCCAAAGCAAGATTATGGCAAAGGGGGACATCGCCCGCAGATGTCATAGCCGATGCTACTGCAGCAGAAGCAACCAGGAAGTCAGCAGCCCGAATGCGCCGAGCGAATGGAACCAATCGCCAATTCGCCAGCAACGCTGCTCTTCCCTCAGAGAGACACACAACGACCACCCACCATGAAGACCTCAATCCTCATCAGAAAGTGAGGAAGAGGAAGTCAATAGACTCAGATCGGAGCGCGATCAAGCGAGGCCAGCGGGGTTGTAAGCCCCGTATCAATGTGCTGGATGCGGGGAAACCACCGCGGTCAGACTGCAAGTTCCTAGACGCCCTTTGTCGCTCCTGTGGGAAGAGGGGCCACATTGCAAAAGTCTGCAGGAGCCAGCGAGGATCCAGCCCAAACAGAAGAGAGAATAGTTTCCGCAGACAACAGGCACCCCACCGTTAAACCGGGACTGCCCAAGCAACCAATGGAACCCCACAACAGAAATCGAGCACTAGCCACCTTTACCAGACGAGAAGAGGCGCACCAGACCATCACCATTGGCCATGCCTCATCCCTTGATGCGAGGAAAATCCGGGTAAGGGTCACCATTGAAAAATGACCATGTGTTATGGAAGTTGACTCCGGGTCTTCCCTATCGATGGTCTCCTGGAAAACCCTCAAGCAACTGATCCCTGACATCCGCCGCCAGGATCTCAGCACTCAGAAACTTATATTAAAGGACTACCAGGGAAATCGGATTCCAGTTGCTGGTTCCAGTCACGCCCAAGTCTCATTTAAAGACCACACCGCAACCCTACCTCTCACCGTCGTTGACAAAGACCGACCCAGTTTATTGGGTTTGCAGTGGTTCACGCCGCTAGGGATCGAGCTGGCAGGCATCAACCAGACCGTGGCGATGACTGGGAGGCGGCCCTCGTCCGGGACTTCCAAGAAGTCTTCACCGAGCAATTAGGCAAGTACAAGGGGTCCCCTATATCGCTTAATCTCTGCCCTGATGTAGCGCCCATTCGCCTTAAGCCTCGTCAGTGCCCTTTGCGCTTAAACCAAAGATTGACGAACAATTGGACAAGTTAATAGCCCAGGGCGTATTAGAACCCATCGACCACGCCCGATGGGAGACCCCAATTGTAACCCCCATAAAACCAGATGGATCTTTGAGAATCTGTGGGGATTACAAGGCCACCCTGAACCACGCACTACAGCAGAGCGCCTACCCCGCGCCCGTGGTCCAACACCTTCTTCACTCACTCGGGGCGGAAAGGTATTTGCAAAGCTTGATTTAGCCCAAGCGTACCAGCAGCTACCTGTAGATGCAGAGACCGCAGAAGCCCAAACCATAGTCACACACAGAGGTGCGTTCAAATGTAACAGACTCCAGTTCGGAGTGAGCGTAGCACCTGGCATCTTTCAAAGTTTGATGGAGAGGTTGCTGCAGGGCATAAAAGGGGTTATACCCTACTTCGATGATGTCTTGATAGCCGCCCCACAAGAAGTCAACTAGAAAAACGCCTAAGAATGGTCCTTCAAAAATTCAAAGACGCAGGCCTAAAGGTCAAGAAGGAAAAGTGCCAACTATGCACTGAGAGGGTTGAATTTCTTGGTTACCTTCTTGACAAACAAGGAATTCACTCTACTGAAAAAAATTGGCTGCAATAAAAACACCCCAAGACCTAGGAACAAGACAGATCTCCAAGCCTTCCTGGGACTCATTAACTTTTATAACATCTCCCTACCCCAGAAGGCAACTGTTGCTGAACCCTGCATAGGCTCCTCGACAAGAAGGCTTCCTGGTTCTGGGGATGTCGAGAAGAACAGGCTTTCCAGCAAGTAAAAGACCTCTTAACATCAGATGCTGTATTGATACAATATAACGAGACACTACCATTAACTGTAACCTGCGACGCCTCACCGTTTGGAGTAGGAGCTATCCTGAGCCACGTCCTACCAAACGGTACGGAGGCGCCTATTGCATTTTTTTCAAGAACTTTATCTAAAACTGAGAGAATCTATAGCCAATTAGATAAAGAGGCCCTTGCTATTGTATCTGCAATCAAACGATTTCACGAGTACGTATATGGAAGATCCTTTTCTATAATCACCGATCACAAACCATTGCTTGGCATTTTGGCAGGGGATAAACCAACTCCCCACATCCTATCGCCAAGAATGACACGCTGGTCGGAATTTCTAGCCGCATACGATTACCAATTAAGACATCGACCAGGGAAAGCCATTCCCCATGCTGACGCTTTAAGCCGCTCACCATTACCTGAATTCCTAGACGATCCAGCTCCAACCCTATCCACACTACAAATTGAGACACTTACTTCACCACCACTAACTGCGCAAGACATCGATCGGAAACAAGGAAGGACCCTTGTTTGGCGCGGGTCCTCAGCTGGGTGGAAAGAGGTTGGCCTGAAATCGAACCCAACGACACATTTAAACCCTTCAAAAACAGACAGACAGAACTTTTCTCCCAAAAAGGGTGCGTGTTGTGGGGAGACAGAGTCATCATCCCAGAAAGGCTACGAAATAAAGTCCTGAAACTACTGCATGATGGACACTCGGGCATCGTGCACGAATGAAGGCACTAGCAAGGAGCTACGCCTGGTGGCCAGGTATGGACGGTCAAATTGAAACCTGGGTAGCCACCTGTAACAAATGCCAGGAAACACGTTCGCTCCACCAAAAGCACCACCAACGGAATGGGAAACACCCAGGGGCCCATGGTCCCGCATCCACATCAATTTTGCGGGACCTACCAAAGGACATACCTTTCTAATAACAGTAGATGCCTATTCAAACTGGCTCGAGGTCAACAAAATGAAGAACACCACCACAGAAGCAGTTGTAAAAAAATTGAATAGACTGTTTGCAACACACGGCTTACCAGATGTCTTGGTTTCAGACAACGGCCCACAATTTACCGCTTTGGCGCTCGAACAGTACCTAGCAGACCGAGGATACGCCACGCCTTAATATCGCCGGCTCACCCTGCGGCCAATGGTAGGGCTGAACGAATGGTCCAGTTCACAAAGAAAACATTACACAAAATGGAGCAAGGAAACATCCACGACAAAGTCACCAGGATGCTTCTCCTCCAACATATTACTCCAAACAGCACCACAAACAAAAGCCCAGCCGAACTCCTGATGGGCAGGAGACTTAGATCACATCTCGACTGTCTGCACCCTGCCTACACGCCAGAAAAGCCCCTGGGTTCCAGCAGCAAATGTCGCACATTTAAGGTAGGCGACCCGGTATTCGCAAAAACTTTACCGGTGACCCATTGTGGGTCCCTGCTAAAATAACACAACTTACGGGCCCCGCTCCTACCGATTAGAAACCACAGATGGGAGGTTGTGGAAACGCCACATCGACCAACTACGCTCAAGGATGACACCTACCCCTTCACACACCCTGAACTCCAAACCAGGGGGGAAGGGAAATTGAGGGGTTGAAAATGAACTAACACCTGGTTCAGTACACGAAACCCCACAGTCTGTACAACAAAACCCAGAATATTCACCAACTGAAGAGGAGCCGTGGCAGATGGTCATCTCTCCGAGAAACAGCAAGGCGAGATCAGCCAGCCCAGAGGATCCAGATGACAGCCTTGAAGGGAGTATTGGTGGCACCCCGAGTCGCCCAGCGTAGAAGTCAGGTCGCCTTTACAGCTGGACACAGCAAGCAGCCCACCGGAACCAGAGTCCGGACAAAGACTGGTGGAGCAACGCAAGTCAGGTAGACAGGTGCGACGGCCTGCCTACCTGCGAATACATCACCTCACCCTTGAGACGGAACCTAGAGGGGAGGGGTGTTCCAAACAGCAGGCTCGTAAGCCTGAAACTCTAATTGCTTTCCTTCCACAGCAGGCTCGTAATCCTGCACTTTTGATTGGTCCGTGAATAGCCTATCATGATTGGTCGTTTTAGACTAATCCGATTGGCTAGTTAAGGGGTCACCGCGATTGACGCCCAAGCGCGGCAAACTCAAATCATTGGATGTTTTGACAGCAGCCAGCTCTATAAAAGGAGCTGCTGCTGCCTGAGTATTTAGCTCTGTTCTGAAGTCACTAATAAAGAGTTGGAGTCACTATTCGATGCCTCGTCTCCGTTCTCGCGCCCACTCTCCCAGATCTAACATATACCAAGAATGTCAAACTCACAATGACACATTGTCGTCACATGACATATCACAACTCTTTTCCCCTTTGCTAAAATGGGGGTGGGCGTGGCCAGCACATGACACTTGCGGGCCACGGGCCATGAGTTTGACACCCCTGGTTTATGCAATCAGAATCAAATCTGAAGGCACTTAATTAACTAACTTGTCTCCAGCTAACAGCTGGTTTTACCATATAACACATTATTTCCAAAAATATCCTGAACCTCAATATCAGTTTTTTACGGAAGGAATGATGATAATAATGAAGCTTCAATAGAAATTAGAAACGCTCCTGGTCCACCTAAGAAGCAATAATAATCTGGATCTAAAACTATAATCAACTATAAGGAATCACAGTTGGTTCATATTATTGTTTCAGCAAATGAAACACCATTTGTTCTACAACATTATACTATATGAGCCATATACTGTCATTTCTCATTACCTTCATTAAACAAATATTTCAGCACACTTCATCTAGAGATTATCTGCACTTATTTTTCTTCAAAAATATCCTGCTGAACTGGGTATGTTATGATCTTGTAAAATACTCACAAAGACTTCGTATATGGATCAGAGATGGATATTGCTAGTTTAGCAGATGTTCAGCAACATCTAAAGCAGAGGTCTCCAATCTTGGCAACTTTAAGACTTGTGACCTTCAACTCCCAGAATTCTGGGAGTTGAAGTCCACAAGTCTTAAAGTTGCCAAGGTTGGAGACCCCTCATCTAAAGGACCTTAGATGTAGTGCCTTCTCAGACCAATACTTGAACTAGAAGGCGTGCAATCTGACATTCAATGAAAAACTCTTATAAGGTACTTTCATTGCAGATATCAGAAAAACCTTTAATAATGACGAGAGGCACCTATTGCAAACTCTATGACACATGTCCTAATATAGCAGTGGATTGAGAACCATTCATCTCTCATTTGGAGAAGTGGTCAGTGCATTTTTATTGTAATTAACCATTCTGGTCTGGAGTCCTTTGTTAGCTTTGGTCCTCAAATTAGTTTCTCCCATATAATATTGATGAAATAAAATGCAATGGCAACTTTAGACAGCCAGTTTGACAAATGACATAAGGAAGACTTATAACAAACATGGACTGCCATCCTGAGTCCATAATGTACATAAACTATTTGGTAGATCTAGAAAAACAGGTCAAACAATGGATACTCTATACCAAGAATGTTTTTCAATCCAAACTACAGTCTCAAAGCTCAATTTCATCAGTGCAAAACATGATTTAGCACTACAACTGAACTACTTCATACTTCTAACAGTCATTCTGGGGTGGTTGTTATGAAGAAATATGAGGAGGGAGCACAGTGTGTTTGAGCTATACAGAAAAAGTGGATATAAACCTATTAAATGATAAAATGCTTAACAAATGAATAATTAAGAATATCCAATACTTTCAACATCTATATACAGTAACTATACATGTACTGAAGTAGCAATAGATGGCTGCTGATGTGAAACTAGGACCCATTATTCAAAAATTGTCATTTACAAGCATTAAAGTTATATTTTCTCTTTTGTTGGAATTACCAGATAGAATACCATCCATTTTTTTCTGAATCAGAGTTAAATCACACCAGAGAATGTAGATCAGGAATGTCAAACTGGATTTCTTTGAGGGCCAGAGCCTCATTGTAGTTATCCTCCTTGGGCCAGCGGGGGGAGGGGGGAGAGACAGAACAGACGCTTCCTGCAGCATTCTGCTGGCCAAAACGGCGCATCCAGGCCAAAAACAGGGTGCGTGGGGGTCACATATGCCCCCCACCGCACCTCATTTTGGCTGCCAGAGGCACCGCAAGCTGGTCCTTTGCTATTTCCAGGCCGGTCCCATGGGCCAGATTTAAGCACCCCACGGGTCAGATTCTGCCTGCGGGCTTTGAGTTTGACACCCCTGCTATAGATAATGTGTAGAGTACTTCATAGACAATTTGTAAACTGAAGAAGCCCCAAACAATATGCAATGATAAGCTCAAAGTTTTAGTGATCTCAAACCCTTCTCGTATTTATGTGGTTTGAGGCATGGCTTTTTGCCATTTTAACAAGCCCACTCAAGCTTCAGAATAATAAGCTTTAACCTCCATTTTCACCTGCCAATGGAGGAAATAGAGCATCACTGTTTTTAAATCAAGGACATTTTCTCATGATCAATTAGTTCTAGGATAGATTACTCAAAATTGGGATCATTCTTAGTTGGTAGTATTGGCCATGTATTTCAAGAAGCAGGTCAAATCTAAAAGCATCTCCTGTACATAGAAATAGTGAGAAGTATATGGAGCAAAGCAGAAGAGAAATGAGTTAATGACTATGTAATACAGAAATTTGCAACTGAAAATAATAAATCAGTCTAGAAATGTTTCAAGCTAAAAATTTAAATGTGAATTGCTGGCTTAACAACACCTCTCTTGATCTATAGAGAACATTTACGTTAAAGTCACTTAAAATACTATTTACTTTTCAAACTTTTTCAATTCAGCTAACTTAATAAACAGGGTTCCAGAAACTGTATAATTACAGTTCAGGAGTATAAGGTAGCTATTGCAGAGAAGCCTCAGGAGGTGGCAGCACTTAGCTGACCTTGTCAAGCCCGATTAGTGCTTTGATGAAAGACTATCAGAAAATCTCAGGACTCTTTAGGTTGAACAGGAAGTCAAAAATACTCCAGAAAGCAAATCACCTTTGTATGGCTGCCAAGAAAGTTACACATCCATGTCTATGAAGTCATTAGGAGTCTAGCTCACCTCAAAGGACACATAACTTTTATTACCAAAGGAAAAAGGTAAATGTGTCTTTTTTTAAATGTACCTTGCTTTAGCCCTAGATTTAAGCAACCTGAACTTGAAAATACTGGTTTGGTACTCAGGTGGCATCCATCAACCACACACTGGGCCTTGGAGCATTAGCGCCACAGCCACATTGGTACAGAAATGAATTTACAGTTTCTTTGTTGGCTTCAACGAGATTCTTCCAAATAATTTTTTTTACTGAAAGAACAACTTCAGAATAAGGCATGTTCTGTCCAGCACATGCTTGAGGCTAGTGGTGCAGGAAGAGGCAGAATCTTTTATCTGGTGGGGATTTTCAACGTCTGAGATCCTCCAGTCACAGACATGCAACAGTATAATGTTTCTCTGACTCAAACACTACTATTTTCTTCCAAGAACCCCACTTGATGGAAGAATATGCCACTTTTCATTAGCCAATTTTATTTTTGTTTGTGGGATCCATTAAATAATTCCACTCCTCAGAGGTCCCTTATGACCAGAGCAGTTTTAAGTGTGCTGAATTTTCACTCATTAGTGATATCACTTTTCCAATAGTTTTCAAATGTTGGAAAAAATTCAGCATAATTAAAACCAAACTTTCTTTTGAACTTTATGATCACAATTTCTTTTGAGAATAATTTTTTTCACAAGTGTCAATGATCTTGATTGTCCTTTTCAAAACCTTCTCTAAAGTAATATATCAGACATTATTATTTAAAAAACATATTTCTTCTCTCCCTTAAGTAAAATCTTAAATAGACCCTACATAGGCCCAAATAATACACTCCCTGTTCTTTGCAAAATCTCATAGTGGAAATAAAACTAGTAACAACAGTAGTAAATACCAGTAGTGCAAAATATCTAGCTCAGGTTTTCATTTGCAAATCTTCTGTATCTTATCTCTAATACATTTACTTGTCTAATATGAACAGTTAACTTGTCTAATATGAACAGCTAAAGCTCACTAGCAGCTACTATTTCAGATTCAGTCTTTATCTGAAGATGAAAAACTAAAAATACACGATGAGCTTTGAACAGAAACATGCAGTTAGGCTGTTCAGTAAATCAAAACTGTAATAATACAGCCAAGTCTTGTCAAATTGTTCTTACTTCTCAAAAATAAAAGTGTTCTGTTATTTCAGAGTTTAAAATATCTAGTGATATTTCATGGTTTCAATAAATCCCCCATAGAATTCTGATATCTGATCTGGTGCCAGAAGTAACAAGAAAGAGTCTTACGTTTCCTTATTTATCTCATACTCCTTAAATGAGTTTTTCCCACCATTTAAGTAGAATTTCAATGCAGAATCTTCAGAGATAGACATTCTAAATCTACCCCATTGCCGCTGCCTCCCCCCACAAGAAATATCCCTCTACAGCTTACACAGTGACAAGATCTGCAATGATTTCAAGTGAGTCAGGAAAACCTAAACTTTTCCAAATTTGTGATTCCTCCAAGCAGAGAAAAGTGTGAATTCCTTCCACCAAAAAAAAAAAAAAAACTTGATATCAGGTAGCAAGGAAATAAGCCAAGCAACTGTATCAGGTAGAAGCTGACATCTCAAGTCCACATCAAATTGGAAAGCTAAGAATGAAATTTTTGGACAGATTTTTCAGAACTATTCAAAGGGAGGGAAAGATTTAAACATCCATTTGTTATCCTATGGAACACCCAGCTTTCTTGATTAAGAACTATGAAAGAAGATGCTCTGGGAGAAAACCTAGTTAAATGGGAGAAAGACAATAGGGTATAGAAAGACAATAGTAAGAAGTTCTGTAGGTTAAGTTAAACATGGAAAAATGAATTTTCATCTATGTTCTTATTTTGCCCTCTGTACAAGGTGGACTCACTGCAAACATTTTCTCTACTACTGCTTAAAAATAAAACTCAGAATATCAGCTCCTTTTACATGCATACAACCTTTCTAGCTGTTTTTGTTAATGTGTAAGTGGAAAATAATGATACCAGTGAAAAACAGAAGAAAAACTTGAAAGCCAATCGTCATAAGCCTTCACAACTACAGCATTTAGGAAATATACTAATTTAGTTAGTCTAAAGATCAAACAACTGTAATTTTGGATGCTAAAAATTTAAACGTTTAGTTGAGAATAAACACAAGTTTCATTAATTTTAATACCCAAATTCTAAATAGCCTTGCAACAAATAGATACATGATTGTAGAGTGGTCAGCATACAGTCTAACTGAGACTCTAGCTAGCTAGTACTTGATTTTAATTTATAACAGTGCCTTTAAGTATTTATTGAGAAGGCCTATAGAATCAATATAAATACTTTTGTTGTTTTTCCAAAATACCTGAGTACACAAGCACACACACACCCATTACACTAACACTAGACATTGTCTAGACAATGGAGAGAAGGACCTGTACATTGACTACCATGCTGACTGTATCAAAAGTAAGCCACACAACCCGCAACTCAGCTTTAACCCTCAACCACAACCCTACCTCAACCGATCCACCATCACCCAAGACTAGGCATGCACGCCCCTAACTACCTCAATTCCAACTACTACTGGCCTTAAATGCAAACTACTCAATGCAAGAAGCCTCGTGAATAAAATACCTGAATTTTTCCTCCTACTAAATATGGCTAAATTCGACATTATATTTGTCTGTGAAACATGGCTCAATGCATCTCTCCCTGACTCCATTACCACAGTAAGAGACTATCATGTTTACCAATCAGATCGTGAAATTCGTAGAGGAGGTGGTGTTGCTATCTTCTATAAAAAGTCCTTACATCTAAAAAATATCCAAGTTACCCAGGAGCTTGCTCTTCCTGAGACCATCATCTGTGAACTATCCTTAAATATCACAATTCGATTCTTACTATGTTACAGAGCACCTGATTATGACATCGAACATGTAAACAAGTTAAATACATTACTAACATGAGCTGCATCCTGCCCATACCCTTTTATCTTTCTTGGTGATTTCAATCTACCTCATATTGACTGGACCCTAAATGAATGTACAACTGAACTCATACACACAACCTTCTACAATGCTATTACAAATCTGGGACTGGAACAACTAGTAACCAACAACACTAGACTAAACAACTGCCTCGCTCTCATCTTCTGCAATAGTTTGAATTTAATTTACGGAATACAAACTAAAGAACCCTTTTCCAGCAGTGACCACAATATGATTGACTTTTGTCTCAACATACGCCCACACAAAAATCACCACAATGATGTAATCCCCAATTGTAACTTCAAAAAAGGCAACTATGATCTTATAGACAACGATCTCTCATCCCTTGATTGGCAATCTCTATTCACTGGATGCAATACTGTTGAAGACCATTACAACATATTTACTTGAAGTCAAAAGAGTCATCAAACTATATGTACCAACAACAACTCCCAAAACAAAACAAAAAAGCAGATTACCCATAACAATAAGGAAACTTCAATCCAAAAGAGATCACTCTGGCGGAAAAACAAATCTGGTCACGTTGCCAATTTCAAAAGCCGATACAAAAATTTATGCCACCAGATAAAGACCGAATGCATCAATTATCACATTAAACAAGAGGAAAACCTTCTAAGCACCAATTCCACCCGTGCTTTTTACAATTTTGTAAACAACAAACTAAAAGACTCAAGGTCTATCCCACCCTTGATAGGACCTGATGGTAAAGACTGCAACGACGACACCATTAAAGCCAACATCTTTAACACATTCTTCAGCTCAGTATTTGTAAACAGCAATGGATCATGCCCAGTATTTCCTAGCCGTACCACAGATAACAACAATGATCTAATACATATCGATTTTACAGAAGACAATGTTGAAAAAGCACTACGCAATCTAAAACCATCTCTATCTATTGGACCGGATGGAATATGTGCCTACTTCTTAAAAAAGCTATCCACTGCCATAGCCAAACCTCTAAGCATAATCTTTGAAAAATCTTTCAGGACCAGCTCCTTGCCTAACCTATGGTCACAAGCCACAGTCATCCCCATCTTCAAAAGGGAGACCCAAGCCTAGTTGAAAATTACAGACCAATCTCCTTATGCTGCGTCACCTGTAAAGTCATGGAATCAATTATTAACCAATCCATCATCCTCCACTTAGAGACAAATAACCTACTCTCCAATAAACAATTTGGTTTCAGAAAAAAACTATCCTGTAATCTGCAACTCTTACACTGCAAAAACATATGGACGACACAACTCGACCAGGGCAAAGCAATAGACGCAATCTACATAGACTTCTGTAAAGCCTTTGATTCAGTGGTACATGACAAACTACTCCTAAAAATAAAATCCTATGGTATCTCTGGACAACTGAATAACTGGATAGAAGCATTCCTGGCAAACAGACAACAAATGGTCAAAATTGGGAGCGTCCTATCAAATTCTGTACCTGTCAATAGTGGTGTCCCCCAAGGCAGTGTTCTAGGACCAACTCTCTTCATACTCTACATAAATGACCTCTGTGATCATATTAAGAGCAATTGCGTTCTTTTCGCTGATGATGTAAAGCTGTTCAATACCACAGACAATAATGCTACCCTACAAAAAGATCTTGACTATGTATCAGAATGGTCAAACAAATGGCAACTTCAAATCTCAACAAATAAATGCTCTGTCTTACGTATTGGCAAAAAAAATCAGAAAATAAAATACAAGCTGAATAGTCAAGATCTTGTTGATGACCCAAGCTCTGTAAAGGACTTTGGAATACTCACCTCTAATGATCTAAGTGCTAGAGCCCACTGCAACTACATAGCCAAAAAGGCATTAAGAGTTGTTAACCTAATCCTACGTAGCTTTTTCTCTGATAATATCACACTACTAACCAGAGCATACAAAACATTTGCTAGACCAATACTCGAATACAGTTCATCAGTCTGGAACCCTCATTACGTATCTGATATTAGCACAATTGAGAAAGTCCAGAAATATTTCACAAGAAGAGTTCTCCACTCTTCTACTCGTTGTAGAATACCTTATGCCACCAGACTTGAAATTCTAGAACTAGAAAACCTTGAATTACGCGTCTTCGGTCTGACTTAAGCATGGTATATAAAATCATACATTGCAATGTCCTACCTGTCAATGAATACTTCAACTTCAACCATAACAACACAAGAGCACACAATAGATACAAACTCAAAGTAAACCGCACCAAACTTGATTGCAGGAAATACGACTTCAGCAATAGAGTGGTCAATGTCTGGAATACTCTACCCGACTCTGTAGTCTCTTCCCCAAACCCCAAAAACTTTAACCTTAGACTGTCTACTATTGACCTCACCCCTTTCCTAAGAGGTCTGTAGGGGGCGTGCATAAGCGCACCAATGTGCCTACCGTCCCTGTCCTATTGTTTCTCTTATTCTTTTATTTTTCTTATATGTACCCATTTCATGTATTCACAACTATGTATACACTTATACTTATTATCTTGTAAACAATTGGCAAATCAAATAAATAAATCAAATTAAAAAAAATAAAAAAATAAAAAAATAAAATAAAACACACTTCAGGTGATTGGCAACCAACCACAATTATAGCTGTTTGTAGCGTCTTACAGTCATGCAATTGCATCTTACACCGGTGTTGCCAAAACTGGGCATTTTCTTCCAGTTTTTGGCAAACTGGGCCCATAGCAAACCACTGGTTTGTTTTGTCATTAAGCAAACCCAGTGGTTTGTGACTTCTTCATTCACTTAATAAGTGCCACAAAAAGGTTGCAATTCTGTTGATTACTTTTCAAGAAAAAGAGCAATTTTATTTTAAGAGATCATTAATTTTACAACTGTCATGACTTAAGATTCTTAAGTCTAAGAGTCCATTAGGGTCATAACTTGAGGACTACGTGTACCAAAAATAAATTATGTAGCACTCTTGTTTTATACAGCTCTTTAAAACATTCTGCAAGGAGTCCTGTTCAAAAGGCACATGAAAATGAAGGAAGCAGTTAAATAGCCATAATCATTATCACATGGTAGTTTTGCTGTAAAGAAGATAGGACTGCGTGATATCTAAAAACATGAATCTTTGCCATGATTTTTGACAGTTTGGCTAATAGTGCTTCAAACCAGTAAAATGTGTTACTTTTAGACTTTATCATGCAGTAATGCAGTTTCTCTTTTTTGCTCCATCCCATGCTTCAGAAACAGTGCATGTTACTTTATATTAGATTTACAGCAGTTAAAAGCTATGGCTTCCTAAAACAAACCTTGATGCCTTTTTAAAAACAAAACCATCCAAACAGAACCCGTTCAAATACTGTTTTCAGCACTGCATTTCTGCTCATAAAAAGGCTGGTTGTTAGAGTGGACTTAACATGGAATTGAGATGTATTCAGGTTATTTAATCTAAATTTACCACAAAGCTTTGAACACTCTGGTGCCCCAAAGCGAGGAGGAGGAGGAGGAGGAGGAGAGGAAGAAGAAGAAATATAGCCATTTAGTGCCCTGTAGTTGTAAATATTATTAATTGCCAGGAAAAGAATGTTTAATTTCAAACCAAAAATGTTTAGTTTATTGAAAACTGTCAGCTGCCAAGTTATCATCAAATGAAATATGTCAGCTAAACATTTTCAGTGTAATAACAAACAGCATCAACATAACTTAGCCAATGCAACTGAGAGTCAGGAATCTCTTACCAAATTTGTCACTCTTCTGGCATGTGTATAAATAAATACACGCTACTACAGAACAGATCTGTACAAGGAGAAAAGTAAGGGGATAGAATGGATTGTACATCTTTAGGCTGCTACATTACAAGTAATGGTTTACATGTGAAATACGTATTTTATATTTTAATGCAACATCTAGACAATTTGGCCAAAGAATCCATTTTTCTTCTGGAAGGAGCAGCAAAAGCAAAAGTCCTGAAGGATGCCAAGAGCAGGAAAGCCTCAACATGGGGAGGCCTATTTGATGTTTCTCCTTCACTGATTAAATTTGAAATTGTTCCCAGGAAACTCCAGATGGAAGTGCAGACATAATCAAATGCCTATATAACCCCCAATCACTCCACAATCAGGCAATTCACAAGAACACTCTGTACCGAGGCAGTCCAGAATAATGGTAGGAACTATGGCTAAACCATTCCTATCCCAAGGCATTTCTGCTTCTGAAAGGTTTTAGCCAAAATGTTAAAGAAAAAATTGATCTAGGTAAAATGATAGCAAAGGTATAATATCACACTGTCCCACTCTGTGCCATTGTGTTGAAATTCTTGAAACCTTCTAAGTTGCTGCTGCTAGTAATAGAATACTTTTTCATTTATTTAATGCATGAAATATTAATGTATATATTACTATTTATGTTCTTGCCAACTTTCTTTCCTGGCTAATCCACTTGTAATGTTCAAAAAGCCATCAGGACTGAGTAAAACTAGTCCAAAAATGTGACCAGACATACTAGACGTGCCAGTAACTAAAGAAATGGTTATAGTATTCTACAAAGTGTTTATATTAAAAATAATATCCATATTATTATTATTTCCTTAAGCTACAGTAACACATTTAAAGTAGGCTCTCATCACTTTGTCAAAGCCCAGTGTGGTTTAATTTGAAGTGTACTATATGCTAGTATTCTATTTTCTCTATTTTAATAGATCTTTAACTAAATGAGAGCAATTAAAACAAACTTAACTATTTTTAATAAATGTTGGATATTAGGAATGAAGATGATACTTATAAAATACATCATCATCTTTTTACCCAAGGTATTTTTATATGATATCATAATTTTAATTTGCTACGAATTCTCAGAATGGTAACAGGGTGAAAGAAGAATGAGATAGTTTATAATAAAAAGAAAATGAAGACATTTTATATGATAACTACAGGGACAAATTGACCAGCTTTAAAAAAAAACAGCTGTAAATATCTGGTTCTTTTTTTAAAAAAACCTCTGTGAAAGATTCCTGTTTCTCATCTTCTAAAACATGGCATCTGTACATGGAAAAGTTCCAGAGAAATCTCATATACAGCAGCTTTCTGCTGTTTATCATTTTAAAGGATCCTTGGTATAAAACGACTGCAAATGTTTCATTCGTTTCCTAAAGAATTATATTTAAGTGGAGAAAGAGGCCTACCTAAAAATTTGCTGATTCTTGCAAAATGGCAGACATGCCTGTCCAAATCTGAACCAATACTTCATTTTAAGAATGTGGTGTTTCAGTCATATGCAGAGATATAAAATCATGACAATCAAGATGGAAGTCTCAAAATACAAAGAAAGTTAGAAATGTATTCTTTACAAACATATCACATCTGTCAGACTTAAGGCATTTTAAAAAGCAAAACAGTGTGTGACCATCTGGATGTAGTTGATCAACTTAATGTAGTATAAATAAAATAATAACAGATATAATCATTGAAGAAAAAAATGAATGATGCCTTTAAAAAAGAAAAAGGAAACAGCACGAAAGCATTTAAACTCTTGACTTCCCTACCACACAAATATTTAATAAAACACATTCCAAATGGCGTATTGAATGATGTATCCATGTGCTATTCTGCTTAGTTCATTCATAACTCTTATATTTGTGATAATTTTATATAATTTGATTTTTTTGGTAAAATGATGTATTTGGATCATTTTTATGTACTGATGTTAAATCGGTATCATAAATCGGTATTCATGCTCCAAAGATGAAATGTTCAACGTTAAATAATATATTTAAAGGAAGGAAGGAAGGAAGGAAGGAAGGAAGGAAGGAAGGAAGGAAGGAAGGAAGGAAGGAAGAAAGGAAGAAAGAAAGAAAGAAAGAAAGAAAGAAAGAAAGAAAGAAAGAAAGAAAGAAAGAAAGAAAGAAAGAAAGAAAGAAAGAAAGAAAGAAGGAAATTATCTGGAGTTATTAATCTCAAGTACCAACTATATGAGTGGCACAAGACTTTGAAAAGAAAAATATCAGGGATATGAACAAGAATGGTAAATCAGCAGAACTGATAAATACTGATAAGGATGCTGAGTGTTGTCATAGGGAGACATCAGGGAAGAATAGGAGGCTAACATCCTTTACTTATAAGCACAATATAGCCCAAAATTTCTGATGCTATGTGAGACAGTTGTTAAGTACATTTTACCACATTTTATGACCTTTCTTCCCACAGTTAAGTGAATCAATGCAGTTGATAGTTAACATGGCTGTAAACTGAATCTGGCTTATCCATGACCCCAGGACAGTGCAATCATCATAAATATGAGCCAGTTGCCAAGTGTCTGAATTTTGATCATGTGACCATGGGGATGCTGTAACAGTTGTTAAAGTCATAAGTCACTTTTTCAATGCCACTGTAACTTTGAACTGTCACTAAATGTATGGTTGTAACTCAAGGATTACATATAAGCCCTTTTGATGTAAATATACTACCTCCTTGGTGGATCTAGACTCCTAAATCAAGACTGTCATAATCACCCAGAACCAAGAAACAATGGGCATAGTTTTCTCAACTCCATTCTAGTTGAAATGCATAGGTTTTGTCCAGATAGCTGCCTCATCAAACTGAAACTTTTAATAAACTTCCCTTTTTGGCATTCCAACTTACTATTTGATAGCAATCCAATAACACTATTTCACTCCAGCTAAAATACAGAGATGGAATTTTATTTTATCCAGCTAAAATACAGAGATGGAATTTTATACAGTAACACAATTCTGTATTTTCAGTTCTAATCATGGTTAGCTACATTTTCAAGAGTTCCAAGACAGAGGTTAACATAATTCAACATTATATATATTTTTGCATGCATACTTTTTGAATTAAATTTGCTGTGTAAATAAATGGGCATATAATTGAATTATCTGCATGTGAAAATATCTACAGTATTCCTTATTCATTTTCAAAAAAGAGAGAGAACCAAATAGATTGATATGCAGCTTCTTTCAATCTAATGCTGAATGGGACGACTACAATACTCCTAGAATTCTGTATTCAGTATGCCAATTTTTCTGGTATTTTTATCCTAATATATAGGGAAGGGGAGTATCAATTTGGGTAGGATACTATAACACAATTATCTAAAGCAAGGCACTTTAACTAGCTAATACTCTATTTATTATTATTCCTTAGGAAGAAAATAGTTTGTTATAACAAAATCCTCCCATTTGACTTCTTCTGATATTCAATTTTTTCTCAAGCAAAACAAATAGAGGCAGCTCTAATTGACAAACTATACAGTACAGTATGTATTTGCAACATTTGTCCTTAATCAAGAAACCTTCCCAAAATTAATCTGAGAGGCTTATTCCTTTTCCACAAGTGGTTTATCTTAAAAAACTATCTGGTCCTTGTGGTTTTGTTCTCTAATTTTCCTTTTTTCCTCCAGTCTCCTTGGGATGTAAGAAGAATAGATTCAGAATTCTCTCTGAGATCCAAGTTTTTAAAAGACACATTTATATAGAAACCATAGAACTTTAGACTAAACTCACATTTCAAGAACTAGAGCTGGTCTTCAATATTTGAAATCTTGAAGGAAAAAAGGAAAACGTGGGGGTAGGCAGGTGGCCATTTTTCCAATTTGGCTCATAATTTATGAATCAAAATGAGATGGAACTTGGAGGAAAATAAATTATGCTTCTTATATAGTCTACCACTGAAAGCAAGTATTTCAAAGTATTTCCAACCTTCAGGGAGGGGAAATCCTTCTGCAAGGATTTTTTTTGTGTCGGCTAATGAACAACAGGTTGTTCTAAACTGTGTGAAAATGCTGTACAGACACAGCCTCAGAGTAAATAGCCCTTTGACTAAGAACTAAACTAAACAGATCTGTCAGGTGCTGGAAGTTCTGGTTGACATTTAAACTAGCATTCCATTTTTTTTTCATTAAAAACAGCATTTAACAACAACAGAAAGTTTCCATCAAGTAATTCACCTAACGAGTTCACCTAACAGATTTAGTTTCTAAGGTTCTTTTTAAACTTCAATTGACAGCAGGGTTTACTAAATCTATTTAGTAAATCTTTTTTTAAAAATTTATTCACTGTAGATTTTGCCAATATTTCATCCTCTTCCTTTTCTAGCATATTCTCCTTATGCAATTAATATTGAAGTTCATTTCAAATAACCCTAAAACAATACAGAATACTTGTGATTAAATAGAACCTCAGTGTTAATATGTCTGTTTTTATTATAAATGGATGGCTTACTGTCTACCATATATTTCATGAGACTGCATCCTGCCTATCTTGATATGCATTGAAGAATCTGGACTATTTCCTGATTTTCAGTTTCAGTTCATTAGTGTAAAAAGGGAAATCAACTTCAGTTTCAGTTTTAAAATCTCAGACAGTATGTCTTCTTGGGATGAATATATCAGCAATACAAGTAGTGATGTTGCACCAAATATTCTTTCCCTATAGGACTCAATTCTATATGAAGAGAACTAGAGAAAGGACTGCAATATTGATATCCAGCATGTGAATGAAATGTGAACATGGTCTCTTATTCCATGCCAGAATAAATAGAACCCAGTTCCTACTTATTAAAGTAACAAACATTGCATTATTGTAAGAAAACCATGCAAAGAATAAAACATAGGTCGGCTATCATTATTCCCTATCACCTAGGAGTCACTACCTTGTTCAAAGTTGCATTGATCTTCATTTCTAACTTTTGTGCCAACTGCACTATTCAGGATAGTATGATCCTTGTTGAAGCAAAAGTCTCAGTGTTTACAGGCTGGAATGAAACTGGGATAAATACTAGGTATTAACAAATTATACCTCTGAGTTATTGCTGAAAAATATTTTTTTCTGGGGAAAATGTTAAACACATTGTACCTTTTATTAATGATTTGGCAAATATTACTGCACAGTTTTGCCTATTTCTCTCTTGAAATATGTCAAAGACTGACATCAGCATGAAAAAACAGTTACCTCATTGTCAGTTCCCACATCGAGCATAATGGGCAGACACTCCTGGGGCTTTACTCCTCCACACACTGTGTAAAGTGCTAGTTTACCCACCGGGATGCCCATTCCATAACAACCTAGGTCTCCAAGGCCAAGAATACGTTCTCCGTCAGTCACCACAATCGCCTGTGGAAAAGTATGGTAAGCATTATAAATCTGCAAAGGTATCCTGAATTCTTTGTTATGATCAGTTTTAAACTCTGTCATGCTATTATTATTTTCTAAATAACTACAATGAATGAATGAATGAATGAATAAATAAATAAATAAATAAATAAATAAATAAATAAATAAATAAATAAATAAATAAATAAATAAATACTGCATTTTCTTTAAGGCCATTATTTAAATAAATAAATTTTTGGTCAATCAATTATATGGGCTAAGCCAATTCAATCACTACATGAGAAACAACACATGACAAACAAATTGAGCATTCCCTTTAATGAGGCCCTTTTATTTCCAGAATGGATAGTGGGTCTAATCCTACTAATAAAAGGAAACAAGGCATTTTTAAAAACAATTTCCCTTTCCCTCCTGCTATTCCACAGAGTTGCCTATTCTCCCAGAGCACCTTTTTCAGAGAATACAAGATAATGAAAGAAATGGGCAAACGTTATATATTTTTTAAAATTTGCCAATATTATCACAAATATAAAATATATTTTTGATAAAAGAAAATATACCAATGGGTATAATTTTCTTCCTTAAGGGTTTAGATAAAGCAAATAAAATGTAACTCTCTGGTACAATGTGTGCTTTAAGACAACAACTTCCATCTGCAGTTTCTATTGCCCAATTCATTGGAGAGTTCTGGCTAACCATTTATTTTTAATAGATGCTCTAATTAATTCATTATTTAAAAACTGCAACATTTTTCTGTGATGCAAAGAGGAAGAAAATTAGCAATCCTGTTACTAAAACAATGTGATTGAGCATGAATAGCCCAGTACCATCATCCTGAACATTTGCACTAAAAACATAACTGTTTAATATATTGCTCTAACTCCTCTGAGTAATGATTCATGGTTTGTGATGTACATTTCCCACTCTGAGTAATGATACTGTGCTATTTCCAGCTCTTATTTTCCAACTTAAGGATTTAATTTATGACAAGACGCTATTGATTATCAACCAATTAGGTGTAGGGAGCCTTTATCAGCCCAATTGTCACATTTGTCTCAGGGATACATCCTGGGCAATGGGTCCAGCCAGCCCCTTCATTCTTCCTTCCTCTCTCATGTAAGTCCCCCTTAACAATTCTATATTAATAATTTCATGTCCTCGAATTGGCATCCACTCATAGATCATCCCCCATTGCTTTTCATATTTACAGAAAAGGAATCCTGCACAGGCACTCCTGTTTTCAGAAATGTCCAAAAAATGTTGAACTCTGAAGGAGATGTTTTCTTTTACCTAGTAAAGACTTCTTTGTCCTTTTATTTAGTAAACCTTGAGAAAGCAATCCAGATAGGGATGGAATATGGATGGCTGGAGGGTGAGAAAACCCCCAGTAGAATGACTGCTCAGTTGAAGCAGTGGGTCAAAAAAAAAAGAAAAACAGCTGGGGCAAAGGCTCTCTTTGATATAGCCTCCCAACCAGCAGGATTTCCTGGAAATTAGGATTGGCAGCAAGGGTTGATGCAAAAAGAAAGAAAATAAGATGGCCGTGCAATTACAATTACAAAGCAGTTTGCGTGAGACTATAGTACTAGGGGAAAAAACACAGGGTTTGTTAAGAAGACTCTACAAAACATTAACAATATGTATTAAATATATCTATGTTGTTTTTGCTATATCTACAGAATTTGGAATTTATCATGATATCAAGAATTATAGATTGAGAGGGAGAATGAGGGTTGACTAAAAGAATTATTATATAACACTACACTTTATTCTAATCTACACCTTCATCACAGCAACGTACTGTGGTCAATATCTGAATTGGTCTTGGAAAAGAAGAAAATGTTCAATTAACATGGTTAAAATTTTTGGAGCTGTTCTAGTAATCACATTATTTCTAAGACTTTTTTCTTTTTTTATTGCCATGTTTATCATTTTTGAGGTCGTGTCAATTCTTTAATATTGTTGGGTTTGTTTATATTTGATTGATCAGCTAAGCACAATAGAAAATAATGCATGCTGAGAAATGACTGGGAATTGCAACTGGTTTAAAATATTGTCACTAGGCTGCTAATAAGTACAAAGTACAGGGAACTTGGTGTTAGTATGTCAGATTTTAGGCACAATTTGATGTACTGGTATAGGCCTCTGAAATCCTAAGTGGCTTATATCCCCATTGTCTAAGGGAAGGGCCATCCTAATAGTATGGGTATATTGATCTGCAGGAGAGGCCCTTCTAAAGAGATCCTGCAATCTGTAACTCATCTATCTCACAGATGAAAGAAGGTCTTCTCCCGCAATATTCCTGGTCCGTGGAACTGCAAACATCTCCATTTTGGAAGATGTCAAGGCACATGCCTTTTGCCAGGCTTTTAAAGTTAATTACAATTACCATTGGGTTTATTTTATTTTTTACATTTCACATTTACTGAATATTAGCCACCTAAATAGTAAGCAGAATATAATCATATAAGTAAGCAAGGAAAAAAGCAATATGATGGAGGAGATGCTGAAGACATACATAGTCAAATGATATGCAGATAAGAAGACCCTAGGAAAAAAGCAATATGATGGAGGAGATGCTGAAGACATACATAGTCAAATGATGTGCAGATAAGAAGACCCTAGGAATCTCTTTCAATGTAGTTTCCCCACAGTCGCTTTAAAAATATGTGTAGAATAGTACAAATAAGAAAACTGCATAAAACACAGATAAATCATATTCATGAATCATCCTGCCAAATCAGCTGCTATCTACCAGAATTAGCACGTCCAAAGTTTTTAAGGGAAAGAATCTCAGCTACCTGAAGCTTCTGCGCCAGGTGTTTTTCACATGCAGTTTCAACATTTATAAACAAAAACAATCTGTTTCTTGTTTTTCCTGTGCTAATCCTTTGAGAATACAACCATTGTTGCTTAAGAAACAGGTACTCAATGATACATTCCACAATGATTACATATTTCTGTTCTGGCCCCAAAAGAAAATATCTGTAAGCGGGTGAGAGGGGTAAGACCCATTGGTTATTGTCACAGCTATTCCCCAATTGACATAACAGGGAAGGATCTGGCAATGGTGCAGCATCAACTGGCAAACCACCTGCTCTACCAACCCTGCATGCCTTTATAGATAGCACATATACCTGAAAGGGCAGCCAAGATCTGGAGATTATACATTCCACTGTAGACATGATGCCTACCAAGTATCCAAATAATTTCAGTGCTCCCATTCAGAGCTCACTGAATCAAAAGGAAATCTTTAATAAACTGACAATGCTGTTCTCACATGAAATGTGGATTTAATCATATTAGCTTGCTATTTTCATAAAAGTCAAAAGGAAAAAAACAATGCATTCTCTTAGAAATATAAATTTAATAAACACACTATTGCTTAGCAAACATACATAGAAAAAACTAAGTAGGCTATACTGGCAGGATTTTAAGAGCTGTGAAGTAAGTTTTACGTAACATATTTAATTGAACACTGTAATATCCCACTTCTTCCAATATGTGTTACTATAAACAACATCAAAATGTGTGTCCAATGCTAAAATATTATAACACATGAATATTTTTATTCTTTCATATACAGTATGTTGGAATTTTTAAAAATCCACAAAAGCACTTTTCGCATAACAATTTTAACTTCAACTTTTAAAGTTATTCTTTGTAGTGCTTTTGAAGAAAAAAAGCAGGCTAAAACTATTTTAAATAAACCTCAAGGCATTTTACTCTATCAGATTGAAATTGAATAAAGGTACTTTTATTATTTATTAAAAACCCTACCATGTTAGAAAAAGTGCCAGCTTGCTTTCTCTGAGACATGGTACTAGATTAATGGAATTTGCATGGGATATTCCTATATCAAAGCAAAACCCAACACTATTGCTTATACCAGTAACCTATAAACATGATTCTAAACCTGCACATACATGCATCTAAGAGACACCTACCTTTATATTAGTTTCAGGCCATGCTTTAAACAACGTTGCTATATGTCCTCGATCATGGAAAGTGATGAAGAGTCCTCTGTAAGAAAGCAATTCAAACTTCAAATTATTTTTAAAATATGAAGCCTTTCCTTCCTTCCTTCCCACAATTATATCTTAATTTGACGTACAACTTTCAGTATTAATTTAATATATTGCTTATTGTTTTGTTAGTGATTTGCACTGTATTAATCACATTTAGCTTATAATGCAATGACACAAGTTTTGTTTAGAGAAAGCGTATTAAATATTTTACAATATACCTTGGAAGATACCAGCCTTTTCCACTATTTAACCACCCATATTTACTATCTGTAATTAATCTTCCACACTCCTATATATATATAGATGGCACCAATTCATGCTTTCTGTTATACACTTTAGTCCTTTCATTCAAATTAAGCCTTCATTTACCCACAGATATCAATCAACTTCACTCTATAAAATCAGACAAAGATCAGCCACTTTAGATCAGCAATTTACCAGCCATTTAAGATCAGCCACTCAGACTCATGCAGAAGTCATAGTAACAAATAAGATCACCTTCATTTGGATTGATTATATCCTTCCCTCTTTTGTTTCACAGAAACAAGAGCATTTTTAAAAGTTATTTCATTTCATCTATTAATTCTTGTTCTTTTTCATTCAGTCCTTCTGTATTTCAAGGAAAATCTTCTGTATGCCATGCTGATCACCAAATGAACCTTTGGCTACTCGTGGCTTTGATCAATTAAAGCTTTCATACAATGTATTTAATAAGCTAGAGAAGAAATAGGCTATGCTACTAGCTTTAGTCAATACCAACAAGAAGCACAGTCCACACTTATTTTGAAATGATTCCCACCAGCATAACAACATCCCAATTTACCCAAAGGATGACCATCCTGTTCTAGGCATGCTAAATTCCCTAATCTAGAGACTAGTTTATGTGGAAATCAACTCTTCCCTAAATCCAATCATGAAGGCTTCTGCAGTATAGTAACTTACGGGGTAAGCAGGGAATGATTACAATTGTGAAATGGAGGGATTTTAAAATTTTATCTCAAACCTGATCGTTTAAAAGTCTAAAAAAATAAATACATAAAAAGCACCATTTAACACCATTCTCAAGAATTGCCTACCTACATACTAGTGCTTGGCAATGTATTTGTGAGCTGAACAGGGAACGCCATGAAACACTATTGAAGTGTATTTGTATTTACTGTGGGCGGCTCACAAGAAAGGAGAAGGCAGCAGAGGAGGACGAGAGGGAATAAATTTAACAAATAAAACATAACAAGATGACAGAAACTGGACTGGTATGGAAAAAATAAACACACCCACACAGTGCAAAGAAAGTTTTATTCGCCCTCATTAAAGACCTGAGAAGAGAGCCAAGTCTTTAAGGCCCTTCAAAACAGCAGCAGGGTAGGGGCTATCAGGTTCTCAGGGACAATCTCAGGATCTCAGGGGCCAGTCCAGCAGTGGGATCCTACCTGTTCAGTGATTGCACGTGCACCTAATGTGCACAAGCAGCTTTCCACAACCAGCTGAGGCCTGCAGCACCAATCAGCTGAGAGGGTAAAGAAAAGAAAAGCGCAGGGATGAGTGAGAAGGCCTAATCCTCTCAACTGGTCATCGGAGGCTTTTTTTACTACCGGTTCAGCCGAACAGGGCCGACTTGATAGTATACCACCACTGGGCCAGTTACTACTACAAGAAGATGTGCTTCCAGGGAACGAACAGATAGCATCATTTAACTAAAGAAACCCAAAATGTGCCAATTATGCCAGATCAAACTGGACAGGAAGATACTATGGGACTGAGGTGGAACCTCAATTAACCAGGTTCAAATCAGTTAGACTCCATCCTGATTTAATGAACATGAATTCTAGAAAAATTGTTTTCCAACATTATAAACTAAGATTAGAAAGCATGGAAAATTCAACAAACCTTATACATATGTACACAGAGGCAGTTGGGAGCATTTTGTGAGTGTGGAAAATGATGATTGGTCTAATGGCTCAAAAAAAGCTGTGGCCTAAGTACAGTCACATATTCCAAAGCAGCTCTTTCAAAAAAAAAATTGAACAGCTTTAGTTATAATTTAGTCTTTAGTCTTTACATCAGCTTGAATTTGCTGGCCCTATAATAGGATCAACTGCAGAGAGGAAGATGCAAACTAATATTAGAACCATGCAAGTCAGAAACAGAATCTCCAAACCAAATTTGGCTATCTTTGGGCACTGATGACATATTTAATATAGTTAATACGTATATTCCCATGGTATCCTGTTAAGCAGTTTTCTATAACAGCTTAAAAGTCATAGGACTAAAGATATGTCATCCCTAAATTGTTATAACATGAGGTATTTGCAATATGGTTTTTTGGAAAATTCCTTACATTTTCTTAAGGATTAAAGATCAAGCTTGTTGTGACTTTTGGATATTTAACTAAATTACTAACATTAAATTATTAAACTTGTCATTTTTAAAAGATGTTGCAAAATACACATACAATCTAGGTCGCCCTATCCTGCTTGTGGTTCTTTGTTCAAGAAAAGCTGAATGTAAAATAAATCCTTATAGTAATAGATACTCTATTTTATGAGGAAAAGGTTAAAATAACATGGCTCATTTATCCTGGGAAGAGACTCTAAAGTTAGCTATATTGTGCAATTCACAGAGGGATTAAAATACTTCAGTCAGGATATTCCATGGATGTTTCATGGAAAAAATATTAATTTGGATACCAACATTAAAAAATGTACCGTTTTAAAATAATTCCTTAAAAATGGCTACAAGGAGTTAGTTCCTGATTGAAAAATAGTATTCAATTTTTACATTCAGAAGATGGAAGATTCAATTTCAAATATATTCAAACAACACTTGAACTAGTAGTATCAAATTATTTCTTGCTTCTATGTTAAGACTGTTCTATTGGAAGAATTTATTATTATTATTATTCAGCATATAATGAGAACATGACAGAAGAGAAGTAAACATATATATACCTATGTATAACTAGAAGAAATAAAAAGTTGTTATTCTGACCTCCAAATTAACCATCAGTTATAGCAGCTCTTAAGAAATAATTCCACAAGATTTCTGGAAAATTGTGCGGTATATACATCAAATCTCCACATCTGCTACTAAGAAATAATCTGAACCAGAAAAGCCTGTTTCCTACATTGCTTAACATCTACAGTAGATGAAACCATTGGGTGTGGTCATTCATTGATTCGGAGTGATGTGTCATCAATATGAAAATGATACCCAGTTATATCTCTCTGTCCCTAACCAGGCAGAGGATGTAGTGGAATTTCTGACATGGTGCCTGAAGACTTTTAAATTCTGCATGGGACTGAACTCTAACCAAATGAAAATGGCTGTGGAGTCAAAAACTTGAAATTAATTCATTTATAGTTCCGGATGAATTCTTCCTACTCTGAACAAATCTGGCTTACCGGGCGGGCGTGGGGGAGGGAGGGCTCTTTCATAGCTCCTACTTGAAATGTAAATGGAGGTTATGTTGAGGAGAGCCTTTGCACAGCTACATGTGGTGTGCCAAACATAGCCACATTCCTGGATTAGTAGATCTGTGCATGCTTATTCATGACAGTGTCAGTAGTCATGGTGGGACATCTGCAATTTGCTATACATGATGCTTGCTAGAAGACCATCTCAAGAAGTTTCAGATGGTCCAGCATGCAGCAGTCCTGGTAGGTTCCAGATACAGGTAGTCCTCGACCACAACTGAGCCCAAAATTTGTTTCTAAATGACACAGGCTGTTAAGTGAATTTTGCCCCATTTCTCACTACTGTTGTTAAATTAGTAACACAGTTGTTAAGTGAATCTGGCTTCCCTGTTGACTTTGCTTGTCAGAAGGTCACTAAAGGTGATGGCATGATCCCAGGAGACACCAACCATAATAAATATGAACAAGTTGCCAAGCATCTGAATTTGGATCACGTGACCATGGGGATGGTGCAACGGTCATAAGGGTACAAAACAGTCGTAAGACACTTTTTTTAGTGCCATATTAGCTTCAAATGGTCACTACATGAGCTGTTGTAAGTTGAAGACCACCTGTGCTTTATCTTTGGGACATTACCCTGCTGGTCTGATGCTGGATGCAATTCACAATGTTGGCTGTCACCTTTAAAGCCTCCATGGGTCAGGGCCTGAATACCTATAAGTCCGCATCTCATTTGTTGCATCTATATCTAGCAAATGAGTTAGTCTTGAGTCTGTTTCAAATGTTAATCATTCTGTTTTATTTTGCGGTATCCTTCAGTGTTTGGCAGACTCCATTTATATACAGGATAAAATAATTAAAATATGAATTCCTGTTGACAGATAACATGAATGCTAGTTGGGATCATGTGGAGATTATGGAAACCACAAGAAGCATGAGATTAAAGGGCTCCATTGGATCACAATAGATCAGGTAAGTTAGCTAATGGAGGAGACTTTTGTCTTCCAGGAACTCTGAAGAAAAGGGTTAAGGCTATTTAGAGAAGATGCAGGAACTAGTGCTGACAAGATTTGGAGACTGGCCCAAAGTACTATGCCCTTTGTGTGACTGCAGAGGTTTATTGGAAATCTTCCAAGCAACCAGAACCTGGGCAATTCCTGGCATGGAAGGTTTGAAAATGTGCTGACATCTGAATTTAAGACTCAAAGCTAAGGATGTTTCTTGAAGGCTAAAGAAGGAGAGTCAAAGTTTATTCAGACGAATAAAGAGGGAACAGAACAGGAGCTAAATTCAGGAAGAACAATATTTCATCAAGGTGAATTGCAATGCAACAATGAGCAATGATGCCCTCAAACTTATCATTAGATGATGAGGCATAGGAAAAAAACAATCTGGGCTTTTCCATCTGCCAGAGGTCAAGAACCATTGAATGTTTAGTAGTAATGGTCTGACATTTCATAGCTGCTTTGAACATCTGATAATTTTTAAAAATACATACAAATTAAAAAGCAGTTTTACACTATAGAAGGAAATAGATTATATGATGTAATAACAATATATTATAATTTCTTTTTACATATACAAATAATAAAAAACATGAAAATTAAATCAGAATTTTAAGAGGCTGTAAATCTCAAGACTATGAAAGATGCAAACACATTTAATTTGAATTGCCATGAACAGTCTCCAATAATTCCAGCTAAAATATTTTCAGTGCCAAAAGTTAAGCATATATAACTGTTCAGTGAACTACAAATTGTCAAACTTTACCCTACCAAACAAGAAAAAAAAGTGTTATGACTGAAGCAAACTCTAGTGAAGCCAGACAGACTCTACAAAAAAGAAAAAAAAGAAAATGTTACTAGCTGTGGAAGTAGTTCCAAGAAACGTATTGATAAATATGAAATCAAAACTTTATTCTAAAATGAGAAGTCATTATATTAACAAGTTCCAGCCATGTATTCCCATTAAAACTTAGAAAACGGCAGGATCTTGGTACTATCCAATTAGAATCTGAATTCACTTTGAAATGCAACATTGTCCAAAAATGCTAACATGATGACTACAGTACGTTCTACAACTTGCACCCAAGATGTCTGTATTTCAAAACCCGTATGAAATAAACTGTGAATGGTTACATACTTTACAGAGACAGTAATGGCTAAACAAAGAATGGATTACTGACAGAAAACAGTAATATCTGACAAAAGGATAATGGCTAGACTAGCTCACGCTGATGAAAGGCAGAGTATGGTAGAATACAGAGAAGCAATTGTAACAACACTCACAAAACACTTCATTTTCCTTTTAAGCCTAGGATAAGCAACAAGAACTCTCCAGCCTCATTTCTCTGTCCCCAGGTTTGTGCTGCTTATATTTTCATGGTGGTTTTTTTAAAGACAAAGACTTAAAAGAAACAAATAAATAAAAAGACTTAAAGGAAACTCAACCCATCTACTTTGGGGGAAATAAAAGCCAGAATACCTCCACTCACATGCCATTCATCTGTCTTGGGGGACATCACTGAGTCACTGCCAATGGGATGCCTGCAGATTCTTATCCCTCCCCCCACCCCTGAAAAGATGCTTTGAAACAGAAACAACCACAATCATTGACCAACAAAAATTGTCTATCCTCATGTTAAGGCCCAAGGAAACTTTCCAAATGATCTCTTTTAGGAGTAACCCATCTATATATACAAACTAGGCAGTGCCAAGTTAAGTACTCCACCAAATATTAAGGGGAAAAACCCAATAAATTAAAATATACAAATATGTTTTATGCAAATATGTTTTATACAAATATGCAAAGAAGAGCAATTAAGATGATTAAAGGCCTGGAGATAACAATATATGAAGAACAGTTGCAGGATTTGGGTTGGCTAATCTAACGAAAAGAAGGACTGGGGAGGGACAATCTTTCAATATTTGAGAGGCTGCCACAAAGAAGAGGGGGTCAACTTATTTTCTAAAGTATCAGAGGGCAGGACAAGAAAGAGTCGATGGAAACTAAACAAGGAGAGAAGTAACCTGGAATTAAGGAGACATTTCCTAAGAATGAGGACAATTAACCAGTGAAACAACTTGCCTTCAGAAGTTGTGGGTGCTTCATCACTGGAGGTTTTTAAGAAGAGACTGGAGTGTCACCTGTCTGAAATGGTATAGAGTCTCCCGCTTGAGCAGGGCAGTGGATTATAAGAACGCCAAGGTTTCTAGATGCTGGTAGTTCACATAAGGCCTCTAGTGCCTTCACTAGAAACTAGCATTTTGATGAACTATACTTCATTTTCATTTTGTATGCCATCCAGCTCAGTGTGATATGTTCAATAAGCAAAATCTAAAAACAAGGATACTTTATAAACTAATAAGAACATATAAGATTTCATGATTTCACTCCTGCCAAACTACTAACCGTGTTTAAGAAAGCGGGAAGAAGAAACAATATATCCCATTGTCTACTCTTTTCATTTTGCTTTAAGTTAAGAAGGATTTTTAACTAAACAACTATTACATTTTAATATTAAAAATGATTACACCTATTATATTTTAATTATGATTCAATTAAAATAACTAGTGAAGGTCTAGCTAAGAAAGACCTATTAAAAGCTAGGTATGGAAATTTTAAAAGAAGAATGAAATCCTAAAACAATCTTTGAAAGTTTAAACATCTGGACTTTACCTGGCTTATAGCTCGATTTTTAAAATCCTAGCCTACCTCATTAGGGAAAACTCATTAACGTCAACATTCTTTTTCAAATATATTACTATCTCTGCATATATAGTTTTCCTTTGTCAACCGTTAAAACTTTTCCTTCGGTTATTAAAAGTTCCACTGAAATATATAAATCATATACTATAGTAGTAGCAAGCTTGCTGAATTATGCCTGAAATATTCAATATAAGAGGAATAGGATCCACCAGATTTACAGTAAATGCAGTAAGTTCAGTAACGATGCCACATACTCAACATATTCAGATACCTCAGATTAGAAAACATGCCTCAATATGCTATGCTGTTGTGAAGTAGCACTTGGCATCTTCAAAAGAACCCCAATGCATATGCTTTCTGTGCGCTGTGCAAAGTTGTAAGAAATGCACTCGGCTTCCAAAGAATTCCTTCCCCACAATTAACCTAGCCCATACAATTCTCTTGGAAAGTAGCAAGGCCTCAGAAGCACACCATTTCATCTACTTTTTATGAGCCCAGAAATACATCGAAGACTTACCTTTATGTTAAATTAATAACACGGTTCCCAGAGTTGCTTTTTTAAAAAAATTGAGCTTAGCACAGTAACAATACAAGCTTTCCTTTCCTTTATTAAATTTAATTGCAGCATTGAACAAAGGGATTTTCATCAGGATTGCAACTTATAATGGAAGAGTTAAACCTTTGTTCCCTACATCCTATGTTTCTCCTAGAAATAGCTATTCTCCCCTATTTTCCCCTTTATTATGACCTACAACACCTGCAAGTGGATAAAATCTATTACACTTTATTACCCATGATATTGGAGGGAAATCAGGTGACTGACAATGACTGGACGTAGCGCCAAGAGGAACAGGAAATGGAAACAGCAAAGTATAGTCTTTTGCCAACTCACGAATGGATGGAAAATATTCAGTAGTGGGAAAAGCACCATGGAATAAAAATATCATCTGCATTTAAAGTAGCCTAATTTAAAAAAAAAACCTGTCCCAGATATTTATAAGTAGAAATTGACTGATTTATGCAAATGCAATTTATTTGCTCAATAGTATAGAAATACCATTATATGTACCGCTATATATTAAACCAAATTGAAAAGTCCTAGTTTTGGGGCTAAGAATGATTGGGTCAAAATATCTAGTAGGCTTCTGTTGGTGAGAGTTTCTAGTTTAACACTTTAACCAAACAGATTAATTAGATCTCTTTCAGACAGATTTCAGATCTAGGCCTGGTATTGATTGTTTTGGTGGATAAAGAAAGAGTAGTCTTCCTGATCCTATTGTATCGCTTAGTAGCATTCACAGTAATTGATTATACCATTCTTCTAGATCACCTAAAGGACTGACAATGGCCAGGAGTGATTGCTTTTCATAGTGGTACATATAATGCCGTTTCTATACTTAAGTAAATTGCTCCAACTGGTGATAAAGGGGAATGAGTGTTCAAACCTTTGTATAGGATGCTACAAGATCTGACTCTTCCCTGCAAGATGTTTAACTTTTCCATGTTACTATGATCAGGTCATTTGTTGATTCCGGGTGATAACATCAGTATGCTGATAGTGTCCAGTTATATATTGTCTTCTCCAAGTCAGACAGGAAATATAGTGGATGTTCTTACTGCCTAGAAGCAGTAAAAGACTGGGCGGGATGAAACAACTTGAAACGGAACCTATGAAGTTGTGGCTTGTCCAAAACACGTCTGCTTCGATTATAAGCCCTATGTTGGTTCTGGAATGAATTGCATTCCTCCTGAAAGTTGCAGGGAGTGGGTGGGTGGAGATATTCTTCTGGATTTACGGCTTTTACTTGACCTAGGAGAGGAGGCTGTGGCCAAGGATGTCTCTGCCCAGCTTCTGTAGCAGTCATTTATTTCCTCAAGGTTGGATTGCTACAACACGCTCCGTTTGAGTCTGGCTTGGCAGAATACCTGGAAACTTCAGCTGGTGCAGAATGTGACAGTCCAAATGCTGGTGAGAGAGAGCTGTTTCAGCTGTATTATGCCAGCTGTACAGTGGGAGCATTGCATTTGTTTCTGAGTACAATTCTTGAACTCTAAAAGCCTTATTCGTCTGGAAAGAGATGCTTCAAGAGTCCTTCCCTTGAAATGTCAGAAGGATGGACGCTGAAAACATTATTTTTCTTAGAGAATCCCATCACTCTGGAATACCCTAAGGTCATTCATTTCCTCAGTATCCTAAGGCTCAGTATCATTTCCTCAATATCCTAAGGCCCAGACAATCTTCAGACGTGTATAATACAGGAGACGCAAAGGTACAACCATTTTACAGGAGTTTGTTTACATGTTAACTTTTTACTTTTTTTAATTACACTTGTTCACATAATCATTGTGATTATATAAAAATATTATTTTAAAATAATATTTACTTTTTTTAAGTAAGCCACCTGGAATCAGAGGAATTAGGCTATAAAACGTATAAATAAATAAGCAAACAGGCAGGCAATGGAATGGAATGGAATGGAATGGAATGGAATGGAATGGAATAGAATAGAATAGAATAGAATAGAATAGAATAGAATAGAATAGAATAGAATAGAATAGAATAGAATAGAATAGAATAGAATTCTTTATTGGCCAAGTGTGATTGGACACACAAGGAATTTGTCTTGGTGCAAATGCTCTCAGTGTACATAAAAGAAAAGGTACATTCATCAAGAATCATAGGGTACAACACTTATCATGCTAGGAAACAGTCAATATAGATTGTAATAGTAGATCAGTGGCCCCCAATATTTTGGGCACCAGGGACTGGTTACATGGAGAGAAGGTTTTCCGCAGTCTGGAGGGAGCATGATTTCATGTGCAGCCTGTATCCTGCAGATGGGGCTTCCCTTGTTTATGCGGCCCAATTTTTGGCATGCCATGGCCCAGCATCGGCCCATGGACCTGGGGTTTATGACCCTTGTACTAAAGTATCCTCAGACTATTTGCTACTATGCATAAAGCAGTGTTGATTAATTCAGAGAAAATGTTCATTCAGAAGGCAATCAAATTAATCTTGCTTTTAATTCATAAAAATATTTCCCAGAAGACTTCAGAGAAAATTATATACTTGACAAGCCTTTCTATATAATTCTCTAGTCATACAGTTTCAGGAATAAAAGTACAGATATTTTCTGCATAGATTTCTAAAAAAAAAAAAGAATGTATAGGCATTTGACATTTGTTTTGATACCAAATAAGTTATTAGGTGTACGCCTAAATGAACAAACATAACCTACAACCCATAAATTCATGGATATATGCTGTTGCCAATTTTCATCATATCACATAAGTCATTGCTGCCTGTATCCATAAATGTCAGGGCTCTGTACAAGAATGTCAAGAGAATAGCTAAAATAAGCCAAATGAAATAAGGAATATCTGAACTGACTATCACCCTTACCCTTTAATTACAAAAAAGGATCCAGTTTCACTCCATTTCTATAAGGCAGACCACCTGAAGAAACTCACTGGCATGGAAGTATCTTTTGGAACCTAATACTTTTAAAATACATTTAAAAAAATAAGTCACTAGGAAGAATATAAATTTCAAACAAATTATATTAGTTTAACTAAAAACACTGGCTTTTATTTGTCAGAATTAACTTTTTTTAAATCATTTAAAAATGAAAGCAGAAATAGATTACTACCAACTTTCAGGCACAAAAGATTACTGTGTGATAGTGCTTAGTTATTCTTTACTGGTGTAACTAACCTTACTCTTCTTTGTATAAATCATAGACCTCTACAAAGAAGGAAAATATATATTTTGCATTTAAAATAAATCCAGGTTTCCATGAAAGATATAATCATTGATGAAAAAAAGAATCCAAGAAGACTTCAAAAAGGGATAAAGTACTTTTGACAAGACAATTGTTGCATGGTTTTTTTTTAAAATCAGTGTACAAGTAGTCCTCGAGTTACGACCACAATCGATCCCAAAATTTATGTTGCTAAGTGAGAAATTTGTTAAGTCAGTTTTGCCCCATTTTATGACATTTCTTTACACTGCAGTTGTTAAGTTAATAACATGGTTATTAAGTGAACCTGGCTTCCCCGTTGACTTTGCTTCCCCGAATGTAAATCATATGACCATGGGCATTCTGCACACTTTCATAAGTGTGAAAAATGTCATAAGTCATTTTTTTCAGTGTCGTTGTACCTTTGAACAATCACTAAACGAACTGTTATAAGTCGAGGACCACCAAGATAGTATGGAAAGTATACTCAGTATATCACAGGAAGAAAGAGGCAATGCAACATATGTTATGTGGAAAACATGCACACCGCCCACACTTTGTATTTGTAAGCTCTGCACTATAACAAGTCTAGTAACCTGTTGCAGCATTATACAATACCTAGAATGGGTATGTTTCCACAGAATAATGCTTACTAAGTTAAAAAAAACCAGTTAATTACATGTATGAATCTCTAGTCATACCACATATCAATCCAAAGTATTTTAGGAAGGAAATAAGAAATGGATTTCCACAGTATATGAGAAACCAAGACAAGACAGTCCAAAACCCCATAAAAATACAACTTTGCTCGCGGCAATTTTATACATTTTTGCTAAAACAGAGGACATGAAGTAGAAGCCAGCACACTATGCATGATTTGCCTTCTGGAATCAAACTTGAAGAAAGATGGAAGGAGAAGAATGGATTAGCAATAGCAGACCCTACTAGGAATGCAGTAATGTTTGCAGAAAGCACAGAGCGTATAAAAAAAAACTGTATAGGTATATTAATATATGATACACAGCTGCACTCCAATAGGGGACAAAATTAAACATTTCAGCAGTACATAGTTACAAATATACAAATCTATCTAAATATTATGGATACGTTCTGGTGTGGTGCCTATCCTAACTTCTTTAGTGAAAGGCATGCCTGTATAAAAACAGAAAACATATAGAAAAAGAAGCTGTTTCTGAACTTTCAATTTCTTCTTTAAAGACATAACAGAATGTAAAAGAAAAACATAACTATGCATGACTACCATATTATATTTACTAAAATGCAGACTAGTTTGAAGATTATAATCCCCCCAAAAAAGATTAGAAAGAAAAAAAACGTATATATAAACATACAAAATATTTTTGAAATGCCCATCTTTCATTCTTAGTTAACTTAAGAATCTGCCAACATCAGCTAAAATCTATCCTGAGTGGGGGTTTTGTGAGTGTCTATGTATGCACACACCTACACACTAGCCACAAAACTCCCAAAAAGTGCAGAAGGAAAAATAATATTGAATGAATAATAATTTGTTAAACATCGTTACAAATAGTCCCTGAGCTATGACCATAATGAAGCCTGCCAATTACAGTCCACAAGTCATGATGGTCGTTAAGCAATGTGTTCACAGGATAACCTTGCATAATGACCCCCAGCCTTGCTGTCCCCAAATACAGTCATTAAGTGAGCCCAGGATATTGTTAAATGCTTCAGTGTTAGTGCAGGCCCTGAGAGACCTGCTCCAGGCTTCTCAATGCCTTCCCCACCCTCTGCTTCCCACTCTTCAGGATGCCTATAGCAGTGGTGGGATTCAAATTTTTTTACTACCGGTGCTGTGGTTGTGGCTTGGTGGGTGTTGTGAATCAATAAAAGTGAATAACCTAAATGCAAATTAGGGGTTGAAAACCTGCACACTTGATTGGTCCTTATACAACAACTTGGGATTGGGCCAGAACCAGTCCCTGATTGGCCACTTTTGGGACTGGCCTTATTGGTCAGTAGTTGGAACCTGTTGCACATTTTCATTGGTTAATAAGGCAGCAGCTAACCTTATAAAAGGGTTACTGCTGCCCATAGTATTGCTCTGTTCCATTCTGATTCCTGTTATTATTAAAGAGTTGAAGTCACTGGTCAGATGTCTGGTCTCCTTATTCTCCAAACTTAACACTGGCGACGAGGATGGGATCCGGAGACCGAAGAGCTGACTAAACCTACAGAGCAACCTGCAGAGCACGTGGTTGATCACGCACCATCAACGGCAACATGGCCAGCGGTGCCGTACCACCCGCTCCATTCAATCGAGAGACCGAAGACTGGGAGGCCTACATGGATCGGTTCCAGATGTTTCTGGAAACTAACAATTTGAAAGATGCAACAACCGGCAAAAAGAGCTATCTTTCTAACGCATTGTGGGCCAACCGTGTTTAAAATGGCAAAGTCGCTTGCCAAGCCAGCAGAGGTAAAAGAAATGGACTGGGACGCCCCGAGCCGTTACTACGGGCTCACTACGCGCCCTCCGTACCAACCCTAGTAAGAAGACACGAATATTACCAGAGGGATCAACGGAAGGGCGAAAGCCTTGCCAATTACATCGCGGACCTCCGGAACCTAGGAGGCCTCTGCAGGTTCGCCGACCTGGAAGAAGCCCTCCGGGACCGTTTGGTTCTGGGCCTAGAAGACGGCGCTATCCAGAGCAAAATTATGGCTAAGGGGGACATCAGCCTCACCGATGCCCTTAAAGAAGCCTCGGCAGCAGAGGCGACAAAAAGTCAGCAGCCCAAATGCGCCGCACCAACGCACCGCACGTAAACTCGCCACTGATACCTCACCTCGCTCAGAGAGACACCCGGTATCAACTTACCACGAAGACCTAGAGTCCCGTCCGACAGCAATGAGGAAGAGGTCAACCGACTTCGAACGGAGAGAGAACAGTCCTCACAACACTCATTTCGACCGTGTGCCGGCTGTAGAGCGAATCACCCATGATCCGGCTGCAAATTCCTTGACGCACTTTGCCGCCATTGTGGGAGACGCGGTCACATCGCAAAGGTTTGCAGAAGCAAACAGAACTCCAAACCCCGACAGGCCGAATTCCAGTCTTCCGGATTCTTCGGCACACACCGAGAAAAAGTGAACCACTCCTACAGAAACAAGCCGTCCACCACTTCCACCAGGCGTGAGGAAACCAGGCGGAAGAGACCCACCAAACAATCACCATAGGCCACGCTACATCCCTTGATGCCGGGAAAATCCGAGTAAAGGTCGCCATCGAAAACAAACCTTGCGTGATGGGGTAGACTCGGGATCTTCCCTCTCTATGGTGTCGTGGAAAACGCTCCAACAGCTCCTTCCAACGATTCGCCGCCAAGACCTTAACCCTCAGAGGGTTATACTCAAAGACTACCAGGGCAACCGAATTCCCGTTGTCGGGTCCCGCAGATTCCAGGTCACATTCAAGGACCGCACCGTCGCACTACCACTGACTGTCGTGGATCGAGACAGGCCTAGTCTAGGCCTACAATGGTTCAGGCCGCCGGAATCACTGTAGCCGGAGTCCACAAGGCAGAAAGCGTTGATTGGGAGGAAGCACTCGTGCAAGAATTCCAAGACGTTTTGAACGGACTAGGCAAGTATAAGGGGACCCCAATCTCGCTTAACTTGAACCCTGAAATAGCACCCATCCGCCTTAAGTCGGTCGGGTGCCGTTCGCCTTAAAACCTAAAATCGACGAACAACTCGATAAGCTGATAGCGCAGGGCGACTGGAACCCACCGATCACACCCGTTGGGAAACCCCAATAGTAACGCCTATCAAGCCTGATGGGTCCCTAAGAATTTGTGGAGACTACGGGCCACATTAAACCACGCACTGCAGCAAAGTGCTTATCCAGTACCGGTAGTGCAACACTTACTCCATTCTCTGGGCGGCGGAAAGTTTTCACAAACTAGATTTAGCCCAGGCGTATCAACAATTGCCTGTAGACCCAACCACAGCCGAGGCGCAAACGATCGTAACACATAGGGGCGCATTTAAATGCAACCGGCTCCAATTGAGTAAGCGTCGCCCTGGAATCTTCCAGAGCTTAATGGAAAGGTTGTTACAAGGGATAAAAGGTGTTGTCCCATATTTCGATGATGTACTCATCGCTGCACCTAACAAAGACATTTTAGAAAAACGACTCAGAGAGGTTTTACGAAGATTCCAAAATGCAGGCCTCAGAGTAAAAAGATAAATGCCACTTATGTACCGAAAAAGTAGAATTTTTGGGATACCTCCTGGACAGCCAAGGAACTCATCCTAATCAAGACAAATTACGAGCAATTAAAAGGCACCCACTCCTAGGAACAAGGCAGACCTACAGGCGTTCCTTGGACTTATCAATTTCTATAATGTGTTTTTACCCCACAAAGCAACGGTAGCTGAACCATTGCATAGACCAGGGGTGGGTAAACTTTTGGCTCAGGGCCGCATTGACTTTTAAAATTTGACAGAGGCCCCTGAGTCAGGAGTTGCTACCGGCGCGGCTCCGCGGCTCCAGTCCCGCGTTGCCTCGGGAAGGGAAAGGCAAAAAGGAAGAGCCGCGGCAGTGCTTTGCAACGGGAGCAGTGGCACCGGAGGCTCAGGCTCAGCGGCTCCTGGTTTTGCCTTTTCCTTCCCAAGGCAACGTGGGACTGGAGCCGCACGGAGCTGCGCCGGCGGTAGCAACTCCTGACAGCCCCAGCCGGACACCTGAGCGGAGCCGGGCGAAACTGCCTGTTGCTGCTGCCGGAGCACCGCCGGGTCGCCTCCTCCAAGCAGCCCGCCTGCCCACGGGCTTCCCTCTGCCGCGCGGCTCGGGGCCAGGCGCGAGCGCCCGCAGTTAAAGGAAGCCGAAAGTTGCTGGGAAGTTGCTCGGGTGCTGGGAGCAGGCTTTTAAAGTGCCGCCCGAGCAGGACCGCCGAGCCGGAAAGGCAGGGCAAGGCTCCACCAGCAGCGGCCTAGCTTTAGGTGGCTCCAAGCAGCCCGCCCCGCCCGCCGGGTGGAACCCTTCCCGCTCCTCGGCGGGAAGACGCTCCAGCCTGCAAGCTTTGCCTTTGCAAAGTTTAAGCCTGGAAGTCCCGGAAAAAAAAGGGGATCGGCGGGGACTCACCTTCGGAGAGGTCGCACTCGAAGGTGATTTCGAACTCCCAGCTGAGGCCTTTGCAAATTTCTTTTCTTTCCTACCCCTAGATCGCTCCACACTGTTTTGCAGCTTTGGGGGCCATGCGGCACAGGGCAACACGCCACGCCCAGCGATTTTTTTTCAGGGGCGGGCCGGATTGGACAGACCAATGGCAGCGATTTTTTTCAGGGCGGGCCGCATTGGACAGACCAACGGGCCGGATGTGGCCCGCGGGCCGTAGTTTGCCCACCCCTGGCATAGACTATTAGACAAAAAGCAACGTGGGTTTGGGGACAATGGGAACAACATGCTTTCCAACAAGTAAAGAAATTGCTAACTTCTGAATCAGTACTTATGCAGTACAACGAGACTCTGCTGCTCACTATCACGTGTGACGCATCACCCTTTGGGGCTGGGGCAATTCTGGCCCACGTGTTACCAAACGGAGCAGAAGCCCCCATCGCGTTTTTTCGCGAACCTTAGCTAAAGCTGAACGAAATTATAGTCAGCTGGACAAAGAAGCTTTAGCTATTGTTGCTGCAGTTAAAACATTTCACGAATATGTTTATGGCCGTGCATTTACAATAATCACTGATCATAAACCACTACTGGGGATCATTGCGGGTAATAAACCAACCCCGTATATATTGTCCCCAGAATGACTCGTTGGTCTGAATTCCTGGCGGCCTACAACTACACTTTGCAGCACCGCCCGGGAAATCGATTCTCCACGCCGATGCATTGAGCAGAACACCGCTCCCAGACGCTGTTGTGGATCCAGCCCCAACCCTCTCAACACTACAGATTGAAACTCTACAGGCACCACCCTTGACGGCTAGAGACATTGCTTTTGAAACGAAACGTGACCCAGTTCTGCAACACATACTACGCTGGGTTGAACGGGGTGGCCGACGGACCAAATTGCACCTGAATGGGCGCCCTTCAAAGCCCGCCAAACCGAGCTGTTTTCCCAAAAGGGCTGTATCTTGTGGGGCAATCGAGTTGTAATCCCTGCCAAATTGCAACAGACTGTGCTGGCGGTATTGCATGAGGGACATCCGGCATTGTGCGGATGAAATCACTCACACGCAGCTACGCTTGGTGGCCGGGAATCGACAAAAGAATCGAGGCCTGGGTCGCTACGTGCCAACGTTGCCAGGACGTCAGCAACGCCCCACCGAAAGCAAGCCCAACCGAATGGGAAACACCGAGGGGACCGTGGTCCCGTATTCATATTGACTTTGCGGGGCCTACCAAAGGTCACACTTTCCTGATTACTGTCGACGCCTATTCTAACTGGCTCAAGATTCATCGAATGCACACAACTACAACCAACTCAGTTATTAATAAACTAAACAGACTATTTGCCACGCATGGGTTTCCGGACGTGTTGGTTTCGGACAACGGCCCGCAGTTCACTGCATTGCCCTTTGAACAATATCTGGCTGATCGGGGCATCCGCCATGCGCTGACCTCGCCCGCGCACCCTGCGGCGAATGGACGTGCAGAACGCATGGTACAATTTGTGAAAAAGACCCTGCATAAAATGGAATTTGGCAACATCGACGAGAAAATCAATCGAATCCTCTTATTGCAGCACATCACGCCCACAGCGTGACCAACAAAACACCCGCTGAACTTCTTATGGGGCGGAAAATACGATCGCACCTGACCGGCTCCACCCCCGCTCGCACCAGAAAAACCTTTCGGCTCCAGCAGCAAATGCCGGGAATTTAAGGTAGGCGATTTAATCTTTGCCAAAAACTTTTCCGGCGACCGTTATGGATACCCGCAACCGTTACCCACCTCACCGGGCCTAGATCTTACCGCCTGCTAACAGACGATGGGAGGGTGTGGAAACGCCACATAGACCAACTCCGATCGAGATTACCACCCAGCGGCCATGACTTCCCGGTTCAACAACTCAAGGGGAGGGAGTATCGAGGGAATTGACTTTGATACAACCTAATAGCAGGTCAACGGGAGCCCTACAGCCCAGCGAAGCACCGGAACGTGAAGCGGGAGGGAGTTGATGTTTTCAGGGAACTTTAATACGGGGAAAACGAACTGCAAAACCCCGAAGAAACACGCAGCAGCAGAGACAACCACAGTGAATGCAGCACGGAATCGCCGTGCAGCGAAATAGAACTTAACAATGGTCATCCAAACGCTTCCACCGAACCGGACATTGGACAAAACCCGTGGAGCCTCGAATATCCAGGCAGACCAAACGGTCTGCCTATCTTGAGGATTTTATCACAGCTCCCCTCAAACGGAACCCAAGGGGGAGGGGTGTTGTGAATCAATAAAAGTGAATAACCTAAATGCAAATTAGGGTTGAAAACCTGCACACTTGATTGGTCCTTATACAACAACTTGGGATTGGGCCAGAACCAGTCCCTGATTGGCCACTTTTGGGACTGGCCTTATTGGTCAGTAGTTGGAACCTGTTGCACATTTTCATTGAGTTAATAAGGCAGCAGCTAACCCTATAAAAGGGTTACTGCTGCCCATAGTATTGCTCTGTTCCATTCTGATTCCTGTTATTATTAAAGAGTTGAAGTCACTGGTCAGATGTCTGGTCTCCTTATTCTCCAAACTTAACAGTGGGCGTGGCAGGGGAAGGATACTGTAAAATCTCCAGTCAGAGGTGGTATTTGCCAGTTCTCCGAACTACTCAAAATTTCCACAACTGGTTCTCCAGAACTGGTCAGAACCTGCTGAATACCACCTCTGGCCTACAGGCCTTAGGCTTCTTACCCTACCTAGGCCTTCAGGCCTTGGGCCTGCTTCCCACCCAGCCATTCTGCCAGGCAGGCTCAGGCCAGTTGCAGAAGCTACCAGTGTGCATGAAGCAGATGAGAAGATATGTCACTGGTTCGAAGTTTTATAAAGCTTTATGAATCTATGGAGATGATAATATCATAAATAAGCCAACATTTAGCAAATTATATAGCAGAGTTTTTATTTCAAATTCAATTGTTATTCTACCATTTTTATACTACATTTTAAAAAAAGCAGAAACAGCTTGTTTATAATTTAAAAATACATTTCTTTTTCTTCAAATGATTCCAAATGTGTCTTAAGATTATATAAAAATGAGTATGAGCTATTGTGCTGACATCAATTTTTCCTACTGGGATAATTCAAGAATGCTCAAAGAGAGGCTTTGGTGTCTTAGTGCTGTATGAATGGGTGGTCTGAATGGGTTACTGAGATTGCAATTTTTCATACTTTTGGATATAACACAGTAAAGTGAAATCTGAAAAACATATTATGTCATTTTCCCCCCAATAAAGCTAAATACTCAGAATATGCTATAACATTTTTAGTTTAGCAACCCAGTTGTAACTTCATCCATTATTGGTAATACAGTGGGGTTCAGTGTGCTATTAGGACAAGCGGGTCTATTGAATAATTATATATTAAGACTATAAAGGATATTCTGGAAAAGGCAAGTATCTTTGTGTCTTATTCACATTTATGATTAGTCCCATAGGTTGCATGTAATATTGGAAAGGACCTAAGTAAAGATTACGAAGTGGAAGAGATTGATTCAATGAATTTGGACTTGGGAGTAGTTTCACGTTGGAGGGGATTTTTTTAATTATTATTACAATATGTCTACATTAGGGCTTTCACTACAACTTTCATGTATTTTCTTTCTTATCTCCAAAGAGTAGGAAACTTTTAGCAAATCATAGTGAAAGGGCCTCTAAGAACTATAAAAAAGGTCCTTCTTTTGAAAAAGCTTGGCAGGGTTTGGGTGTGTGAGTCAAATAATATGGTTCCGGTTTATTGAGGTACATCCTCAAAACACAAATATCCATATATGTTAGAGAACATTACAGGAAGTACAGTCTTTTACAGACACCAGATCGCTTCCCAAAAATCAACAGCTTTAAAATAAAAAAACCTCAGAAGTCCTTTTCCCAGAATGCTTGTGAAAGTGAGTACTATATGGCAGTGAAATAAAATGGGGCCTCCGTGATATATCTTGCTAGGAGGATATAACTGAAAATGTATCTGCCTATAAGGTTGTTTCCCTTATTTCTTAGTAATAATATAAATACAGTAATTGGTAAAACGTTACCATAAGGACACTCAGAATTCTTTCTTGACTAGTTCATTCATTGATGTTACAAATGATTACAGGTAGTCCTCGACTTACAACCATTCATTCAGCGACCATTTTCCCTCAGAAAGTCAAAGGGGACACCAGCAGGGAAGACCACATGTCACTGGGGTATATCCTCCCCACCTATCTCTTTAGCCCTCAGTGTTTACATTGCACTGGCCATTTGCGCACCCTTGTACATCCTTCCTGACCCAAAAAGTCCCTTTGGCTTAATGAAGGAAATTCCAGTCCCAACTGCCAATGAAGTCAAGGACTACCTGTATTAATTAGTCTATTTCCCTTTAGGCTAAAATCTAAAAATCCTGACTTGATTAAAGGTAGTTCACAACTTACAACAGTTCATTTAATGGCCGACGTTACAATGATGATGAAAAAAGTGACTTATGCCCGTTTTTCACGTTTACAACCATTGCAGAATCCCCGTGGTCACGTGATCCATTCAGATGCCTGGCAACTGACTCATATTTATGAAGGTTGCAGTGTCCCAGGATCATGTGATTTATTTATTTATTCTGCAACCTTCTGAGGAACAAAGTCAATAGGGAAGCCATATTCATTTAATAGTTGTGTTACAGCTCTGGCAAGAAAGATAGTAAAGGGGGACAAAAGTGACTTAACAAATGTCTCACTTGGCAACAGAAATTTTGGGCTGTAAGTCGAGTAGTGTTTTAATATTAGGAAGGGTCAAGCAGTTCAGTAATGAAGTTTATCACCCTTTAAAAAAAGAATCAAGAGAACTGCTAGAAAACACTGATGTTAATCAAATATACTCTGAGAAAGCTCTGGAACACAATTGGCTATCAATGCAACTGGAAGAAAAATAAATGTGAACTGCAGAAACTGCCTGATCTTGCCAATAGTAGTAATAGCGTCTAACTGCCTTTGTAAATTATGTTTTAATATTTTACAAAAAATACATTATAAAATATCCTCCAGACATTTTTTCTTTGTGATTAAATTATATGTTATATGATGATAGCATATTAACAATATAAATTTATTTTCAATTTTTTAAATCAAAGTAGGATTGGATTTTCAGTTTTATTTTCAGTTTTATTGTTATTATTAGGCAATATTAGTTTCTCTGCAAAGCCATCTAAACCAAACATTTTTTTATTGTCAGTGTTTTAAAAAAATAAAGTATTGATATATTTTTGCAAAGTGTACTTAACATAGTTTGAATTATCTTAATTATTCCAGACTTGGATTACATTCAACTATGCTGAAAAGCAGAAACCTATGAAGCAAGAAAAAATGTACAATTACTTAAATGTGAAGTATAACCTTACATACCTTGGTCTCTGAAATGCTATACCATACTGTTGGCATGCCAGACCCACAGTGGGAGTATAAACAATAGGCATAAATCTTTCAATGTCAGAAGTCAGCACTTTATAAAAGAGTGTTTCATTTTGATCCTGAAGACCCATTAGCAAAATATACCTGTGAAAAATGAATTATAAATTAGACAGATTTCCATATGTTGCTCTGAAGTAAATTGAGTGTAACAAAGTATAAAACAGGGATTGTTTTCTCATTAGAGTTATTTTTACCTATGGAAAATGCTTCTTTCCGTTAGAAAGCTTATTGCTATATCACCAGTGAAGCTAGTGAATCTGTAGCAAATGTGAAATTATTTAGCATATATATCATTTATTTTGCTATTCATTCTACATCTTTAGGGACAGACTGAGTTAGGATAAAAAGATGAATATTGTTTATAAAATGAAACATAACATAATAAAGCATCAAACTGTAACACACTTTTAGAATCTAAAAAAACTGTCTTTTTTATTACTGTGAGAAAGTCAAGGATTCAGTTTTCAATGGGCTAGATAGGTTATTCTCAATATGATTGAAAAAGTGGACCACTGTAACTAAAATAATAATAATAAAAAGAGCTGCGTTCCACACATAATCTTACTTTTACTTTTATGAACTGACTGAAATAAAATGTGACAAAAAGGCTGTTATACATTCAGTAATCATAAATAATACTTTTAAATTATTTTATTTTTCACAAACTACATCAACATAAAGCTAGATATATCTATATGTGAATATTTTGTCCATCTACAGAAGCCTCGCATTGTTTTTCTGTTCAGAGGAGGAAGCACTGTTGCAATCTATTAAAATAGCCCCCAAAGGACCACTCTTCCACAAGCAGCTCCACATATGTAGTCTCCAGGTAATTGCCCAATCACACAACAAACTAAAGAAACCTGCTTTTTCCTCTGCCTTTAAATCCCACTCCTAGTAGTAAAGAAGATCATACGCTAATCACAACTCACAACAGTTATAAATGAATCCTAATGTTTATAAATCTATATTCCTCAACTTAAAACAGCTCATTAAGTGACCGTTCAAAGTTACAATGGCTTTGAAAAAAATGACTTATGGCCATTTTTCACACTTATGACCTTTGTAGTATCTCCATGATCAAAATTCAGATGCTTGCCAACTGAACTCATACTTATGACTATTGCTGTGTCCCAAGGTCACGTGATCCCCTTTTGCAATGTTTTGACAAGTAAAATTAATAGGGGAAGCCAGATTCATCTAACAACCATGTTACTAACTTATCAACTACGATGATTCACTTAACAACTGTGGCAAGAACGATCGAAAAAATAGGGCAAAATTCATTTAACGAATGCCTCATTCAATTTCAGGAGGGTAATCATTTTAAAGTACCTGAATTTATAATCCCTGATTCTGAATGCTACACAATTTGGTGGTTGAACTTTTTTTTAATATACATTTCATTTCATTTCCAAAGGAAAGTAACAGGTGGAAAACATATTACACATTGCCTAATCTAAAGTATGCCAAACTGTTTAAGCATGCATGGCAGCCAGAAATCTGAAAGATAGACTTTTTCTGAACAATTGCCCTTTTTAAAAATTTCTTTATTCTCTATAACCAGCTGCTTCTGCTTAAAAGGTCTCATTTTATTTTATTCTTCTGTTCATTTATTTGATGGCAAATATATAAAAAAACGTTTTGAGTAAGGTATGAGGAAAAAGTCTGCTAAAAGATCTTTCTATACTAGAAAGCCTTGTATGGAGTTTAAAATTTTATTCTGTTTCTTAACTGTCCTCAATTTTATAGTAAGCAAAATATGCTTTTTAAAAAAGCAAAAACATGCAGCATAACTAGGGAGATAATGGAATTTGTGATTTTTCAAAAACACACAATTTATCAAATCTAAAAAATACTTTGAGGATAGGTATTGGGTATATAGCTCTCTTTCCAAACCAGCTGGTGTGGCTTGGCATTTACCATATTTTTCCATGTATAAGATGATACTTTTTCTTCAAAATATTTACCGTGTTTCTCACAAAATAAGGCCAGGCCTTATTTTTTTTTGACCCCCGAAAAAACAGCTAGGCCGTCTTTTCGGGGGTGACTTAATTTCCCCCCCTTGCATCCTCGGGTGGGCAGGCAGCAACAGCTTGGATGTTGACCTCGGCGTTGGTGGGGCACTTCATATCGGGAGACCTTCCGCCAACGTTGCTTTCCCTTCTCCCGTGCTGCTGTGGCGTTTAGAGCAACGCCGCAGCATTTGGCATAGACACGCACGGCCAGCCAGGGCTCCTCCCTGCAACCAGAGCCCGGCGGAGACACTCGGCTTCAGGCGTTCCTGCCGCCGCCTTCCCTTCACCTTCGAAGGCAAAGCCAATTCTTTTAAAAACGACGCCCTACTACCGGTACAACAAAGCCTCCCCTGCCCGAGAGGGCAGCCCAACCTTACGTGGGGAGGCGAATCTCCCGGGGCCGCAGCACAGGATCGGCCCATCCTGGGAGAAGCACCCAGCCGCCATCCCTGCCTGGCGCCAGGCGGAGCACGAAGAGCTTCACCTGGGCGCCCAGCGCAGCTGACAAGCGGGCCTTCCTGCCTGGCGGCGGAGCTCTCGCAAGGCAGCGAGCGCCTCCCCGCCAGGCCCTCCACTCATCCCGCCAGGGCCACACCAGAGCCATGCGGGCTGGGCAGAGCCGGGAAAGCGAGCCGCGGGTGCACGCACGCCTGCCAAGCAAAAGAGCCATGCCGACCCGAGCTTGGCTTCCTTCCCAAGTCCCTCCAGCCTGAACCTGAAGGGGCCACTGAGAGAGGCTGCCCAAGGCAGTGATAGCGCCCACCTGTCCGTGGACAGGGAGGCGAGGTGACGGCAGCGCTGCTTCCCTGGCTGGCGGGTCCGGTGGAGAGAGCCTGAAGCCGCCTGTCCTTTCCACCCCTCGCCCAGCCTGTCCCCGTTCCCACGCATCTCCAAATGCGCCGGCAGCTCCAAATGCTGCAGCGGCACGGGCATTGGGCAGAGGCGCTGACTCGGCGGGGCTCAGCTCAGAGGACGCGGTGCAGGCCGTCGCCTTGCCTCCCTGTCCACGGATAGGTGGGCGCTATCACAAGCTCGGGTTGGCCCGGCTCTTTCACTTAGCAGGCGGGTGTGTACCCGCGGCTCGCTTTCCCGGCTCTGCCCAGCCCACACGGCTCTGGTGCGGCCATGGCGGGATGAGCGGAGGGCCTGGTGGGGGGGCGCTCGCTGCCTTGGTGAGAGCTCTGCCGCCGGGCAGGAGGGCCCACCTGTCAGCTGCGCTGGGTGCCCCAGGCGAAGCTCTTTGCCCTCTGCCCGGCACCAGGCAGGGATGGCAACTGGGCACTTCTCCTGGGGTGGGCCGATCCTGTGCTGTGGCCCCGGGAGATTTGCCTCCCCACGTGGGGTTGGGCTGCCCTCTTGGGCAGGGGAGGCTTTGTCGTACCAGTAGTAGGTTTTTAAAGAATTGGCTTTGCCTTCAAAGGTGAAGGGAAGGCGGCAACAGGAGTGCCTGAAGCCGAGTGTCTCCGCCAGGCTCCAGTTGCAGGGAGGAGCACTGGCTGGCAGCGCGTGGCTGCGCCAAATGCTGCAGCGTTGCTCGAAACACTGCAGCAGAATGGGGAGAATGGAAAGCAACAGTGGCGGAAGGTCTCCTAATATGAAGTGCCCCACCAACGCCAAAGTCAATGCAGGCAGCACCATATCCGGGTATGCAACAAAAGTACTTCCTAACGGCAACCCCCCCGCCATTCCCCGCCATTTCGCATGTTTAATATAGGCCTTAATTTGGGGGGAGGGGCTTAATTTGATTTTATGCCGATAAAACATGCTGGGACTTCCTATTGGGGGAGGCCGTATTGTTGGAGCAACATGGTACCTAAAAATGGAGGGGTGTCTTACACATGGGGGGCAGAGAGGAGATCTGCGGTTGCAAAACTGCCAATACCTTATCTCTGCAAACTCGCCTCAGGAGAGAAACTTCCAATTGCTTAAAATATTGATTTCTGAATTTAGGTAAGAAAAGGGGGGGTATCCTATGCATGAGGGTGTCTTATAGACGGAAAAATATGGTAAGCTAAAGGGACGTAGGCTCTTCACATCAGTCACAGTATCCCCATCATTCATTTTGTTATTGGTTTTCTAGAACTACCAAGAGAGAAGAGACTGTGAAGAATAGCTGAAAATTCTATAATGGAACCCTGGGGCACTATATTCTGCTTCCATAAAGGTAATGGCATAATATGTCTTTAAGATGTCCACATATGTAATGTATCAAGGCCAAGCTACCCATGCATACCCTTTGTCCTTGATAATGGATCTTTTTTTTAACTAATAGTCCCCACTTTAAAAAAAAGCAATGAGTGAAAAATATGGGGGAATGTAAAAGGAAGGAAGTATTCCAACTCCTCATTTAAAAAATTATTTCACAAGGTTCATGTAACCATTTTCCTGATGAGGGAGTGGATGTTTATAAAAACAGAGAATGATCTCAGAGCAGCGCTTGCAAACCAACTAGAGGTAACCAAAATAGAAGCGGAAGTGAAATTCTGAGCATGCCAATCTAATTTAGCATGGTTGAGTCAGCTAACTAGCTTTTATTAATAGTAATAAAATTGCCTGTCCTCCCTTAATCTCTTTCAAAACCCACATCTCTATGGATGAGAGGAAAATATATTTAAGAGAGAAAAGAACAGACATATGATTATTACTTACACTAACAATAACTATTATTAACTATTGTTGTTTCCAGAGCTTGGAATGGAATCAAATAAAACAGAAAGTGAGAAGTTCCAGCTCTTTCATGCTTGCCCTTGCTTTTCCCCAGCAGTCTTGCTTTTGGGTGTAAAAAGGTAAAAAAAAAAGAAAGAAAGAAACATTTATGAACTGATCAGGGGAAAGCAGATGCTCTTTCAGAAGCTACACTTAAAAGTTTTTAAACTTGATTGAAGGAAGTTTGAAACTCTGTTTTTTCATAAGTTTGCTATTTATTATAATCATATCAAACACTTGGGAGGTCCAATCTGTGTGAGGTCTTTCACATTAAATCATTTTAAAGAAATAAACTTTTGCATCTCTAGTTTATGTCTTATTAAATGTTATTGCGCTAATGGTTTCCTGCATGTTATATGATATTTACCTTGCATTACAATCACAAATAACATTTCAGCCAATGCTAATATTTCTCTATGGGTAGAAAATTAGTTGGCAAAGTTTCAAATGTTCAAAGGTTTGGTCAGATTCCCTTATCACTAATAATCCTTTCTGTTGATTGTCATACATGTCTCCTCAATCAAAAATATGCATGTGAACTTGACATATGGCTTGGGAATTTTTTGTTTGCTATTTTTGGCTGATCTGTATGTTCAGATTCAGTTTTATATGAACCATTCTTTGCTTTTGGAATTAATCTGGATCTTATGTACTAAACCTGATGGACAGATATTTTTAGATATTTTCTAAGAAGGGCTAAAAAAATCAAAGCCTTTTACAAATATTTAGCATTATTATAATATACCACATGCATATATATATAATTAGCCCTCAGCCTATGATCATCCAATCAGTGACCATTCCAAGTTATGACGGCACTGAATGAATGGTGATTATGATTAGTCATCAGATTTCTGGCTGTCCAAGCACCCCCACAGTCACACTATAGAAATCTGAGTGCTTGGCAACATGTTTGCACTTATGACTGGTTGTCAAGTGCTCCAGGATTATATGATCATTATTTACAAACTTCCTGCTGGCTTCCCCAGAAAATCAGTGGAGAAGCCAGTAGGGAAGGTTGCACATCTCTGGGGTAAGTCTCTCCACCTACACATCCCTCATCCCTTCTACACTCATGCCACACTGGACACCCACACATCTTCCTTGACTTGCACAGTACCTCTCCAACACTTCCTCATACCATCACACAACAGCCACACAAACATGCAAAACTGATTGGGACTAGTTATAAACTGATTCATCTGTTCAGGAAGTAGGTAGCACAATCCTTAAAGATGCTTCTGCCCACTTGACCACAAAAATTCTCTCTGATTCTTTGAAATTTAATTTTCAAAATGGACAGCCAAAAGTATTTCAAAGAGGAAATATATCTTCTAATAATTCGGATTTATTTGGCCTTATTGCCTGTAGAGACCACACAAAGTTATAGAGCTGTGGTGGCGAACCTATGGCATGTGTGCCGGAAGTGGCACGTAAAGCATATCTCTCTGGGCACGCCAGCTGCTGCCTGTGGTTCTTCTGGATTCCGGCGCACGCATGCATGCGGGAGACCAGAAACTGGAAGAGCAGCTCCCCAGTGTGCATGCGCAAACCGGGAAGCTGAGCTTCTGGCTTCCGGTATGCGCATGCATGCCAGCCAGCTGGTCTTCCGGTTTCTGGTGTGCAGGTGCATGCAAAGACCAACTGGTTGGCACACATATGCACCAGGGAGCTGCTCTTCCGGTTTCCAGCACTCCCCTGCCAGCACCCTGTGCTGAAAAGGTTCACCAATGCTGTTATAGAGTTTATCAATAGGGCGAATGAAACATATCTTGTGGCTTCAAAGAAAGAACAGACCTATTTATTTTTGTTAAAAAGGATGCAAAAATATCCATTTAAATGAAAAGGGAAAAAAAGACTGAAATTTGGGAAGGAAGAAAATTTGGGAGGAAACAAAGGGTGAAACAAAGATGTTACAACAGGCAAGACAGGTAAATGCAGGAAAACATGCATGGTGGAGTATATTTGTATATATGATCCTGGAAGAAAACCAGAAATTAAGATGCATAGACCTTGAGTGTTGGAGCTGTGAATGAAAGAGAGGGAATGCATGAAAAATATGTAACTAATTGAATGAGGTGTTTATAAAAATTCCCCCCACAGTAGAAAGATAAATAAGCATGCCCCTTGAAGACTTCACCTATCCAGGTCAGTTGCTTGTCTTTCAAATTTTTTCAGTTCGATTAAAACTTGCATGTCTTGATTGAAAAAACAGGGAGGTAGTAATCCATGAATATTAAGCTGCTGTCTCTCTTCCAGAGTAAAAGCCAGGCCCTGTATAGAAAAACAAGCAAACAACAATAATCATTTTAGTGAATAACTTTTTTAAAACATGGAGGTCTATTTGCTAGACAAATCAATACTGTTCAACAGTGCCTCTATCATCTATCTATCTATCTATCTATCTATCTATCTATCTATCTATCTATCATCTACACATTTTACTATATAATCATGTTATGCTTCTAAAATATATGCTAAATCCTTCTCCCACACACACAACGCTTGCTCTTCCTATTTCCAATAGCAATTCTGTGAGGTACATTGGTTGGAGAGTTAAGTGATCCAAGCTGCTCAATCACCTATAAAGATCAAGAGTTGATATAAACCCGGTTTCCCCTGCTTAGTCCACTACCTTATCCATCATACCACACCTACTACCTGGGGTCCTTCAAATGTTTAGGCTTTTGGTTTAATATTACTGTGACAAGAGACTGGATCATAAGTGTCCATTCTAATGTGACCACATCAAGAAAGTTAAACTAATGTTCCTATAAATCTGTTCAATTAAATCATTTCTCCAGTACCTCAAATACAACCAGGAAGAAATGGGGGAAACCCAAGAATATGAAAATTGCAGGTGTTAAAACTATTTTACAAAGTTTCCGTGACTGCAGAAAGATTTGATTCATTTTAAAGAAAACATGTTTAATTGAAACCACGCTGCGAAAATTTGAACCACTTGCAGCCAAATCAGAAACCTGAGCTCAGTGGTAAACATAATTTCCAAAGATCATTTGAATTTGTATGTCAAATATTCATTTGTTTTGGCCAGCTTCACAATAGTCCTGAAATCTATATATTATTGATTGGACCACACATTATTTGTTCTCACATCATGTGAAAATAAACGATTTTTACATCTTGACTTATTTCATCTTTTTCTTTCAAATATGATCTTTTTCTGTTTCTAAAAAATATAAACTACATTCTTTCTTTTCTGCTAAGTTATATAAATATGTGCAGGATATATGGAAGGAAATGTGAGCAAGGTTGCATCACTGAAAGAACTATATTCTTTCATAAATAGAGTTTACGCATGAGCTTTACTTTAAGATTATTGCTGTTAGTTACAGAGAGAGATTAGTTCTTAAACATGTCAAATCTGCCTTTAAAATGTTTTTTTTTTTCATTTTAGGCTTTTTTTTACACAATATTGAAAATCAATCTGCTGAATTCAGCAACAAACCTTTCAATAGCCTGAATTATATTCTTTTGCATACTACATGACAAAAAGGGTGAAAAATATTTTAAAATTTAATATGTTACGCTTATTTACAATATTTTCTGGTTAAGTCTTGTTCATGGTTACTGTCAATACAATGGTAGTGAGAACATCTGAAATGAATATAAGTAGTCCTTGACTTATGACGACAATTGAGCCCAACATTTCTGTTGTGAAGCAAGACCTTTGTTAAGTGAGTTTTGGCACATTTTACTACCTTTCTGGTCACAGTTGTTAAGTCAATCACTGCAGTTTTTGAATTAGTTACACAGTTGTTAAGTGAATCTGGCTTCTCCATTGACTTTGCTGGTCAGAATTTCACAAAAGGTTACCCCAGGAAATTGCAACAGTCATAAATATGAGTCAGTTGCCAAGTTTCTAAATTTTGATCACGTTGGGATGCTGCAATGGTCATTAAGTGTGAAAAATTGTCATGTCACTTTTTTTCAGTACAAGTGTAACTTTGACCAGTCACTAAATGAACTGTTGTAAGTCGTGGACTACTTATTTGTAAAAAGCAGAGGGAAAGATTCTACACAAATAAATTCACTGAATATTATTCAGTTGGCTCTTCCTTAGAGTCCTATCTAGGACTCATTTAGCATTACATTCAAGCAATGTACCCTAGGTCATTTGCTCATTTCTTGAAAAAGTTAATTTCCTAATCAAAGGCCCAGTTAACTGACTAATGGCAAACAGGTGTAACTCCATCACAATATTTTGAGACAAAAAGCATTAAAAAGAGAAGGCTCTATTTGTATCTGTGCCTATGCATGTGATGTAGAACCTAAAACAATGGCCCACACCATTAAGTGGATCAGTGGTGGGATTCAAAAAATTTTACTACCGGTTCTGTGGGTGTGGCTTGGTGGGCATGGCCATGTGACTGGGTGGGTGTGGCTTTTTTTTTTTTTGCTTTTTTGCCACCCCCACCCGTTTTTGGGAGCTATTTATTTTATTTTATTTGGTTTGTCAATTGCTTACAAGATAATAGGTATAAGTAAAAACATAGTTATGAATACATGGATACATATAAGAAAAATAAAAGAAACAATAGGACAGGACGGTAGGCACGTTGGTGTGCTTATGCACGCCCCCTACAGATCTCTTAGGAAAGGGGTGAGGTCAATAGTAGAAAGTCTAAGGTTAAAGTTTTGGGGGTTTGGGGAAGAAATCACAGAGTCAGGAAGAGTATTCCAGACATTGACCACTCTGTTGCTGAAGTCGTATTTCCTGCAATCAAGTTTGGTGCGATTAACCTTGAGTTTGGATCTATTGTTTGCTCTTGTATTTTTTTTTTTTTTAAAAACAAGTTTTATTAATTTTTAAAACACACAAATTATCATTATTCATTACATGTTTAAACCTTTTTCCATTGTAAATTTAACAAGTCAGATAAATTATGATTCTGTTTTAAACCATTTCCATATAATATACCAAAACCTCTTATTCAATTTCTCTTTACTTCTCTTTACTCTTATTCAATATCATTATTATTATTTCATCTGATTCTTTCTGACTTAGTTACCATTATTCTCATTCTATATTTCTACAAGTTTTTACCAATTCTCCCCCCAAAAAAGACATATACACACAACACACAAAACATAAAAAAATCTTTTTGGAAAGTAACTTGGACCCAGGTGTCTCTCTCTTCATGGACTTCAATTATATTCATGCTCATCTTACATATCATTACTTATTTTATTTACCATTCTAAGCCTTCTATATTAACTTCTCCACATATTTCACACTTCTTAATTCTACCTTAATTAATCATCTTAGTTTAAATCATTATATTTGTATCTTTTGTCCATTTTTATCATCCCTTTGTCTCATCCCTTATGAAAAAAAAAGAAAATCAGTTTCTCCTGAAATCATTAATCAGAGTATGATGCCTTTCTATCTTCCCCTAAGTTAATCAAATTAATCTTTAAAATAATATCTAATACCCAATCAGATTTTGCTTGGTACATTCTATCTAACTAATACATCCAACACAATTAAGTGCATAATTAGACAATAAATCCAAATATTAAAAAGAAATACTATAATAAAAATTTTATAATAACATCAATACCATAATTTTACTAAACTCTTTAATTAAAACAATATTCTAAACCTCTCCTATTATTAAGTTTTAAAGCCAATCATTTTTAAACATTTTAACATTTTAATCTTTTATCAACTCTTAAACCATTGCAATACTACCATCTCATCTTATGTACCTTGCAAAATCTTTTTTTTAAAAAAAAAATTATACTTTATCCATTATCCATAAAAAATTCCTTTTTTCCATTTAATTTCAAAACATTGTAGCTTTTCTCCACCTTTTCCCTTTCTTTCTTCTCCCAACAAACCTTTCTACCCCCCCCTTCTTCTAGCCTCTGCCTTACCGGCTTCCCTTCTCTGTCGTATTTCTTTTCCCCTTTGTTTACAATCATCATATTGGTTTTGCACTTTATTTTTCCCTTTCTTAAATGTTTTTTTAGATCTTAAGTCCTTAAGTCCTTTAGTTTTCTTCTTTTCTCTTCTTTTCTTTTCTTTCTCTCTTCCTTTTTTCTGGATCAAATTCTGAGATTCATTAAAGATGGCTCCTTCCTTTCTTTCTTGTTCCTCTGCTGTCTTCATCTGTTGTAATTTTTGTTGATAATTAGTAAGCGCCATTTCTAAGAAAAGGAAAGCTTCTTCCACACCATCTTTACCATTTTTTTTTGCTTGTTCATATTCTTTTCTTAGTTCCTCAACAGAAAGAGCCATTATAAATATTTTCTTTTCTTTTCTCCTTCTTTCTTCTTACAACAACCAGAATATTCAAAAGAAAATAAAAAAAGATAAAACAGTCCCAAAGTTATCAATCAGTCCAAACCAAGGCAGAGTTCTCACTTTCTCCTTCTGGGGTAATATCAATCAAAGAGAAAGAAAGTCCAAATCTGTTTAAAATCTTATTACAATATATTCTAGTCTTCAAATCCTTAAGACATCTGCTCCAACGAAATCTTAGCATACAAATATTTTCTTTTTAATCCTCTCTCTTCCCACTCATCGCTTAAAACCAATTTCCACCTAAAAAATAGGTTTCTTAATATCCAGTTATTTATTCCGTAGGAAAGAGGAAAGCTATCCTTTCAGCACCTTCAAGCAGCCGCTTTTTTCCTCTTCTGGCAGGTATTATTCAGAAAGTCATACTTTTCAGGAATTTTATTAAATATGTCTTAGAGTCCTAGGAGCCAAGAAAAACTTTCTCCTCTCAATCACTTTCTCCACTTCCTCCTGCGCATTCTTACCCGGCTGCCAGCTTCTTTGTGGCGGCCATTACGGACCGCCGCTGCACCGTCCTGGGAAAGGGGTTCTGCCGGCCAGGGAGGGGTCTGCAACACCCCAGTCCCTTCTCCGGATCCCCCTACCTTCAGCTGCCCCTGCAGGGCAGCCTAGCTCGTACCCGTGTGGGTCAGAGCCCCAAAAACGGCTAGCGCGGCAGGGATCGCGCAGCTTCGCAAATCCCTGCCGCTCATGGCCGACAAACCGGAAGACCCCTATTGTTTGCTCTTGTATTGTTATGGTTGAAGCTGAAGTATTCATTGACAGGTAGGACATTGCAATGTATGATTTTATATACTGCTCAAAAAAATAAAGGGAACACAAAAATAAGACATCTTAGATCTGAATGAATGAAATATTCTTATTAAATACGTTGTTCATTAATAGTTGAATGTGCTGACAACAAAATCACACAAAAATTATCAATGGAAATCAAATTTAGCAATCCATGGAGGTCTGGATTTGGAGTTACACTCAAAATTAAAGTGGAAAAAGACACTAAAGGCTGATCCAACTTTGATGTAATGTCCTTAAAACAAGTCAAAATGAGGCTCAGTAGTGTGTTTGGCCTCCACGTGCCTGTATGACCTTCCTACAATGCCTGATGAGGTGGCGGATAGTCTCTTGAGGGATCTCCTCCCACACCTGGACTAAAGCATCCCCCAACTCCTGAACAGTCTGTGGTGCAACGTGGTATTGGCGGATGGAGCGAGACATGATGTCCCAGATGTGCTCAATTGGATTCAGGCCTGGGGAACGGGCGGGCCAGTCCATAGCATCAATGCCTTCATCTTGCAGGAACTGCTGACACACTCCAGCCACATGAGGTCTAGCATTGTCGTGCATTAGGACAAACCCAGGGCCAACCACACCAGCATATGGTCTCACAAGGGGTCTGAGGATCTCATCTCGGTACCTAATGGCAGTCAGGCTACCTCTGGCAAGCACATGGAGGGCTGTGCAGCCCCCTAAAGAAATGCTACCCCACACCATTACTGACCCACTGCCAAACCGGTCATGCTTGTCGGGAGGAGGGGAAAAAAAGAAATACCTTAGGCAAATGTCAGGCAGGCGGGTAAGCGAGCATCGGGTGGGACGGCGACCAGATCGGGGGCATGGCCAGCCAGAACTTACTACTGGTTCAGCGACCCATGCCACCTTCTTGCTACTGGTTCGCCCGATGCGGTGCGAACTGGTTGAATGCCACCACTGAAGTGGATCATTTTAAAATAAATGACAGGCTCTTTGTTTTATAAACTTTGTGTGTCTAATGTAAATGAACCGAAGGAAAGTCCTGCTTCTTTTATAAGTGATATTGAATGTTATCTTGCATGTAAAAGTCACTGATATCGTAGCACATTTATAATTTATAAAATTAGCCATTTAATTTGCCTTCAAGCATTATGAACTGCCCACCAAGACATTTAAATTTAAGTACAAAAGATGGAAAAACAGTCAGACTAA